>NW_023615850.1:0-73794 GCF_013339695.2 Rhipicephalus sanguineus | reverse complement strand
TTTGCAGTAATAAGTAGTGCGAAACAGTGTCGAACGCTTTCTGAAAGTCGAGGGAAAAATACAATCACCGAAGAGTTATCGTCCAGTGCTGCGCTAAAACAGTGTGAACTCTACTAGTTGTGTGACGCGCGATAGTTCTGTCTAAATCCGTGCTGGTTTGAGTTCAATAAAGAATTACTATCTATATGCTAACAATGGCGGTATATTAAAACGTGTTCAAGAATTTGCAGCACACAGAAGTGAGTGAAATGGGGCGGTAGTTATTGATAACGTTGGCGGGCCAGATTGAGCCATTTATTTATTTATTTGATTTGTATACATACAAGCACCAGGACCACAGAGAAAGAAAAGAGGGAGAAGAGCAAGCTGGCAACTGCCACCAGAAGGGGCACAACGCCTGCCTGCTTTCGGGAGGAGGGAAGAGACAAGGAAAGCAACCGATGCCATTTTCCAATCAGTCGGGAGAGAAGTGTTTTAAGGACTTTTCGTAAATGACTGTCGCAATCTCGTGAAGTGTTGGCGATTTAGAAATCCTTGTGATACCAAGCATGAACTATAGTCTGCAAAGGCCAGTTAGCAGTAAAAAAGACCTCAAGTCACGCACTTCTAGAGAGGTACACGGATTCATGCAAACAGAAAAGCAGAGTGCACGGAGTTCCACTTCAACTATAATTACACAGAAATACAGGCTTTTTTTTGTAGCCGCTACAGCAAGAAGTACATTGGTTCAGTCGCACAACACCATTTATTGTAGTATGGGCAGAACATAACCTAAGCACGTACAAATAAAGCAAGAAAAAAAAACATCGAGCACAGTCGAAAACACGACTGTCGCCGAAGGCCAGTACCCCATTGATTGGCGGATTGCACTTCTCACACACGTAATAGGAACGTTAGGACGGCTTCGTGCACTAATGTGGCAATGGAGGGCGTATATACCACCATTGGGCTGTAGTCAACGCGCTTCTTGATATGTGCAACACTTAATTGGATATGTGCCGCCGACCGCCATCCATAATACACTGCTAACGCCGCGACGGTTGAGCCCAATCTCGCAACATGTGTGCGAGTACGGCCAAGTAGGCTGCACCAACATAACGGACGGAAGGAGGCTTTCTAAAGACGACATTTATGTGTACCACGCGGGGCAGCTGTACCGATTGTTATTGTATGGACCGTAAGCCTAGTGGACGTGTGATACATCAACACGGGCACGCAAACCGTACTTACATCGAGTTAGATGGAGACCTGCAGTTACTCTCACTAACCGTGATGCCCCAAAGTGAGGTTGACCGCTTCAACGAAGCTAAGGAAAAGGCAGCACCCGAGACGATGGCTGAAGGCAGCGTGGCTCCGGCGGAGGCCGAAATTAACGTCTTCCTAAAGTGCGTCAGCTGGTCTGTCTCGACAACAGAGCTGCTGATACGCGCGCGAAACAGTCCGGCAAAACAAACCACGCACGTCTCAATACATAAGTGATGCTGGTAATCGGTGATACGACAGTGATACTGAATGTATGGCCGCTTAATTCAGCGAGCGGCCGTGCTGAACGTTACAGTTACAGTGGATAGGTGTAAACGTCTAACCTTTCACACCGACCACAAGGTGGACCACCCCTAACTTACGTCAAATTATTCTCAGGGACAGTAGATTGCAAACAGCAAGGAGTTGTTTTTAGTCTGCGCATAGGACGCGTAACCCAGTTACGCCCAGTTACGTCTGGGCGTAACGATAGCGACGGCTACAGTTACGCCTGGACGAACCCTAGCCGCACCGTTAAATAAAAGTGATGGTTCAAGTACACTTCGCCCAAATGACTTTTCAAACTGTAAGCGATCGATCCACGCAAAGCACGCACTTACCACACATACACGTCCGCCACAGTACAAGCTGTGCGTCAGACAGACATTCACAAATCACGTAATTCATGGCCTTTATCTCATGCTCGTACAGCTCGTTATCATATCTTATAGATTGGCAATGGTCCACTGAACAAGGGGACATCGCAGGAACGAAAGCGGGCAACGACTTGCTACGACTTCTACAACATACACAACGCGATCACGTCCCTACGGTCAGAGGCGGTTCTCGTTAATGCGCACAGTTCACGCTCATATCAACACCAGTACAGTAGTGCGTAGTGCCGTGCCTCCCCTGCCAGCACCCACCACGCAAGCCACACAAACGGGTCACGCAGAGCACGCACTTACCACACATACACGTACGCCACAGTACAAGCTGTGCGTCAAACAGAACACATTTCACAAATCACGTAACACACGGCCTTTATCTCATGCTCGTACAGCTCGTTATCATTGCTTATAGATTTGGCAGTGGTCCACTGAACCGGACGATATCGCAACAAAAGCGGCAACGATTCTGTACGACTTCTACAACACACACAGTTCTCGTTAATGCACACAGTTCACGCTCAATATCAACATCAGTACAGTAGTGTGCCTCCTCTGCCAACACTCACCACGCAAGCCACACAAACGGGCCTGAACGCTACTCTGCCGCCACCTACTTATACACTTCAAGCCAAGTCAAGCCGGTTTTAAGCGGCTATATGGGTGAACCGAACGCTTTGCCCACCTAACGTCTCCTGCCACCCGGTGGAAGGAGACACTGCCCCCACACAAACGCAGCGACGGTGCTGCATGTGCACCTATAACCCGATCTCGCGGCGAATAGCGGAGCTCAAGGCGGCGGTGGTGGTGGTGTGCGGCGTGACCACCCTTACTGCGCATGCGCAGACCCTCTCCACATGCCTCCTCCCCCACTCCCCCTCTCCGCTCCCGCCCCCTCTATTCCCCTCTTCACTCCCGCTTTCCACTTCCCCCTCTCCCGTCCTCCTATATCTCCCCCCTCTCCACTCACCCTCTCAAACGCGGGCTCGACATGCCGAAACGCTGCTTCGCATAGCCTCATTGTCGCGTTTAGCGGGAGATGGTTTGCCCTAAAGCCCCTTGATCTAGGAAAGTAACGACACTCTCCTCCACGCGCGCGTTTCCTCCTCGATTCTCCTCGCCCGCCGCCAGCGCGCTCTGCGCACAAGCACCATTTTTCGCCGGCGCTCCCGCGGGCGCGCCGTAGATGCGCCGTAGAAATCAATGGAGGCGCGTGATGTCGGGCCGCATTCGCGCCCCGGTGCTGCAGAAAACTTTGAAGAATGGTGATAACATGATCGAGAACACTGAAATGAACGTTTATTAAAATATTAGTTTCTTTCGAAAGCCGTGTAAATGGGGCATGCTAATTTAAAAGGAGCTTTATGCAGCGTTCCATGATGCAGACGTTTTTTCTGCCACATGATAACATGCTTTACATTTACATCTGATATAGTTTAGCTTGCGTCATGTACACCTGTGTCTGGATTATTTGTCCCTTTCCTGTGCGCGCATGTGCAACTCAGGTACTTACAGCGTCGCATCTTGAAATGACTTCGTGGATAATACCTTGTCCATCCATGTGTTATCTGACGTGAAAATAGACTTGCGCGGTGGTCTCCAAACTGAACAAGACGCTTTCGCAGTGTCAGTACGATCAAGCGGCGCCAACAGCAACTCATCTACCGCAATACCAGAAGCGCCGGAGCTTTAGCTTCGCTTCCCTAGGTTATAGCAATCCGGGCTGAGTTTCCTGATGGCGCAACATGGACTAACGAAAGCTTAACAGCTCCGCAGTACGAAGAAAAAAAAAACATGGCTGATTCCTCTACCAGAGGAACTTTCTTCACAGACGTAGTTGAGCGTTTGTTCTGCATTCTTTCGCACCAAGGGCGAAGGAATGACTGTTATGGCAACACATTGTAATGTCACGCGAAGAACGGCAAGCAGCTCGAAACTTGCAACGCGCTGCTCAAGCAGAAAGGACGCACGGAGCGAGCATACGCGGGATGAGCGCGAACTAATTGTCAAAGTTGTAACTTATTTTTGTGTGAGCAGCGCGCTCCTTTCGCAAGAAGCGGCCGCTGCAATGAGCAAACTGACCTTCCTGCTCTCAACACAAACTTGCGGTGAGAGCACAAGACGTACAAACCACCGCCATCCAGAGATAAGCGCGCGCGCACGAGCGACCACGCCCTGTAGAGGCGCGCGCCCATCGCAAAGCGTGGGACGACGATCTTTAAAGCGCGTCCTTCCAGCCATTAGCGCCATCTCGCTAATGATAACGAAAACACGCTGATGTACCACCGATCTCTGATTACCGCCACCGGCAAATGGTGTATATAAATAGCTCGCCGTTAGTATAGCGAAAAAACGTACCGTCTGTGGCCGAATCGTTTCGCGCCGCGCTCTGCGGAGCGAGGGGTCGTAAGGTCGACTCAAGGTGACGGAACTTTTTCTTCTACCTTTTTCTTTGCCATCTGTTAGTCTTTATATTTTACAACGTCATATCCGTGACCTAAATACTTCAGTGGAGACGTGGTGGACCCAGGCATACAACAACAGAACAAAAAAAAGGTCACAGGCGATTACGATATTCTGTTGCGCAAAACTTGAGCACGGCTTTTGAAGCGTTTCGGTAGGATTCGCGAAATGCGAACTACAGTGTTTTTTCGGCTGCGCCAACCGCTATATTCGTGGAAAGCTTTGCTTGGCAATAGAGGAAGGGGTGGAGTACCAGCGATTGTCATCATCTTCCTACTCAGCTTGCGCTATGCCTATTGCGGAACGAATGCCTTTCCCAATTACCCCCAACCCGTCCCTGTCCTATGCGAGCTGATTCCATTTTACACCCGCAAATTTCTTAATTTATTCACTCCACCTGACATGTTTATTCACTCCACCTGACCGGCCGCGCTTCCCATCTCTTGGTAACAAGTTCAATGTTTGAACTGCCCAACGCTTCCTTTCTAAAACTATGCCTGCCAAAAAAGCCCCACAAGTTCTATCACACCCTTTGCTGTCTCTCTTTCCCATTTGCCAGTGATTGCCGCTCGTGGCGGGCCGGCTGATACTAGCGTGACACGTCCCGTCCCATGCACAGTGGTGCACTGGCTCGAACACTCATTTGCGCAAAATAAGCGAGGAAATTTTAGTTTGCTGGTATTGATGTGCGCTGGAAGATGTTAAGTGTGATTTCCCCCGGTTTCGAGCCAGGACAGTGCTCATCATGAGGTGCTGTTGCGTGCTATTGAGGGCGAGAAACAAGGATATTCGAGTACCATTCCCCAAGTTCCGCCAACAATGGCTAAAGGTCGTCACCTCGAGAAAGAAATGCGAGCCGAACATAGCACCGAATTACTTCGTCCTTTGCAGTAAGCACTTCCTTGCTTGAGAGATAATACCGAAATTCGACAACGAGGGAGCGCGTTCCCAGAGTACTGCTCGCATATGAAGCGCAAACTTACCAAAGCCAGTTGTGATTTACATATGAAAAAGTGCGCCATTCACCTTGAGTACAACTAGAAGAAGGACTTTAAAGAACCAGGGGCTTTTCCTCAATCGGGGAAATGGAGCAATCGAAGCTACGCATGGGCATGCTTGACGTATTACTTTTTTAACACGAAAGTGTTTTATGCCGGGGTCCACCAAGACTGTCATGACGTATTTCCGTCACGGAAATACGCCAGCAGAACGCACCGCAGATAGCAAAGAAAAAAACTAGAAGGAAAACGTTCCGTAAAACGGGTCGAACCCACGCCCTCTCGGTCCGCGGTGACAGGTGACGGACACTCTAACCACTGTGCCATGGTCAAAGATGCCGGAGGCTTCTTGAACGCCCCTTTTTTCTCTCACATTGCGCCAACAGTGCTATGGTTCGCGGGGTCGTGTCGCCGTCTGGGTGCGGTAGAGTGAGGTAATGCGTCGCCTTTCTAACCCGGTCATGGTGTGATCTTTCTGTTAACTCGTTAACATTCAGCGGGATGGCGACATTAGCCCAAGCTCAGTAAAGAAGCTCAGCATCCAATAACCGACGATCTCCTGGCCGTCACACCGCTTTCTGTGATGACGCTCTCCTCGTGCGAATGGAACAGCCTGAGCAACACTAGCAACAGCGTGTTGTCGGAGCCAGTCTTGGAGGCCAGGAGTAATGCATCATACCACTAACGAGCACCGACTGCGAGCGTTTCGGTAGTCCCAGCGCAGCAGAAGCTTTCGCTGCAATATTGTAGAAAACTCTATGGTCGGTAAAATGTAGAGTCCACGGTGATTCGATTCGGTGACGACGCAGTTACGCGACTGGCCTCTAGCGTCAGCGTGCGACGCCTCCTCGCCAGCGCAGGGCCACTTCCAAATGGACTAACGTGTTTCTCCGCCGCCTACTGCTTCGAGTGTACTGGCACCGACTACTATAGACGATTTTCCGCAGCTGGTTTGTTCAATGAAAACTAGATGGCGCCACCGCACTGTGGCCGTCCCCCTACCGTGGCCGTCTTCATGGTCATCCCCCTCTGATCCCCCTGCCGTGGCCTTTCGCAGCGCTCCTCAATATGTCTCCATCCGCGTCGCGTCGTCTGCTCGGCGTTCCCATAGCGTCTGCGCGCACGCGAGTAAAAGCGAGCAGACGGCAGCGCCGGAAAAGTAAACATGGCGGCACCTGTGGATGCAGTTTCCTTCCGCCTCGAATTTATCACGTCGTCGTCCTGCGCTGTGTGGCCCGTAAGTTCAAAACCTACGCATTTATTTGCTTTATATTCGCGTCCTGAAGCTTCGAGAGCAATGTTCTCGTCGGTATTTTGCAGTGTTTCCAAGATTCATTCTCATATTATCGGAGGCAAGGCTTAGCAGGCATGGCTAAATAAACGCAGCTGATCGCAATAATAAAGACGAAGCATACCTGACGCTTTTTCTCCAGCGTGAGCTGACTCAAAGCGATGGCCGATTTTGCCATTCATTTATTGCTGGGAGGACAACGGGCAAGTAGCAAGCGCCAGTTCGGATCGAAGCGGGCTGTCGCGTCTGCATGGGTGCTGCCATGTTGGCTTGTAACCCCAGCTACTGGCGGTTGCTAATACAACAATTAAAGGCATACACCATAAATACGAAGTAGATTAAACATATCGCTTATCGTTGTGGCGTGGTACGTACCAAACAAACGCAAATGTCTCTACGTTTTCAAATTTGAGGCGATTACATGTAGAACTATGTTTTGCTGCGCAAGCATGCGACTTGCTTACACCCTGCAGCAACCAGCTTGTGTAGTACGGCCACGGCCGCTTCGCTAGCCCAATGCGCTGGCTGGGGCAAATGGCTGGGGGAAGGCCAGTTACGATCACGTGATCAAACATGGCAGCGCCCGTGCGCCGCTGCGGAAAATCGTCTATAGCAAGCGCACACCTTCCCGTTTCTCTCCTCAAATGGCGATGCCTTGAAAGAGTGCTACGTGCATGTGTGTGTGTGTGTGTGTGTGTAAATAAAGAATAAAGTATCAATAAAATTTAACTTATTCATTTCGTCACTTTGTGGGACCATCAACCTTTGTTCTTATAAATCGGGCACGCGTTCGATAGCGTCCGATCGTTTCTTACTTTCAGTGTAACAGTAAATGGCTTACAGATCAATCATCAAAGACTTTAAAGCGGAATACATTTCTTAACCAAGCGCCAATCCCGACGCAAAAGGCAAAATAAAAGCTGGTACGCATGTGAAACGCGCAGCGAACGCTTTATCTTCTCATGGGAGGACGTTAGTGGCAATGGCTTCACAGTCGCCCGCGCGTTCGCTCACTCGGTCAAGACGCGTGACGTCATGGCAGCAGTGAGCAAGCCTGAATTATCTGTCCAGGTGGCATTGGCTCGACATGCCGAAATTCTCTCCTGCGCAACGCCGCGATGAGCGCCAGCGCATGCGCGTTCCCTCCCCCTCTCTCTCCTATTCTTTTGCTCCCCTCTCGCGCGCCTGTCGACCGCGTTCCCCGCTCGCCCTGTGAGAATTAACGGTCAGGCTAGAGGGAAGACACGACGCGCGTAGCGTTCCTCTTCGCGTTCCACGACGCGAGGTCGGTAGCATGCCCGAGGTGGGTAGCATGCCCAGCGAACGCCAACGGAACGCGATCGTGCAAGTGCTCCGGCTTCGCATCGCCTCATGGTCCCCTTTAGCGGGAGATGGTGTAATTTTTTTCCTTCTTTCGAACAACTAAGTATATAAATCAGGACATATATCTAAAGCTCCGAACCGTCGCTCCAGAAGAACTAACAATGAGAAATGCATACGCCCATTCTTGTCACGTTGTCACACGTCTAAGAAGAACGGAAACTTTATTGTCAAATCAATGAGATTTGAGTCCGGCGTCGTTTTAGTGGGCCTGGGCACCCACCGTGGACGCGGTTCCGAGACCTTGTCTCGAAGCGGCTTCCTCGGCACGCTGGACGGCCCAGAGCTGTGCTGTGAGGTTCGAGCTGAGCAGTGCGGTCTTCCAGCGCGAGCGGAGGCTGGCGGTGGAAGAGACGGATGAATCGGCACTGTTCGATTTGTCTATTAAGCCCTGACACTCCCACAACATGTGGCTAAGCGTGGCAACCTCGCTACACGAGCTGTATCTGTTTGTAGTGTAAATATCTGGATACATGGCGTTAAGTATTCTTTTTTCGCGCAGTTATAGATCTTGTGGAATGATCTGCCGAATGACGTCGTCAGTGCTCAATCACTTGATTCAGTTTCATTGCTGCTGGAATCTCATTTAGAGGCGTTGCAATAGGTTCACTGGTATCGGTGCACAAATAAAAGGAAAACCAATGTATCCGCATGTACTTGCACATTATTACACGTGTTCAACAGTTTTCACCTGTGTGTACCTCATGTCATCTTGTTCCTAGGGCATAACCTTGTTGTTGCTACATGATTATTTGTCTTGAGCATGTATGCTAGTTTTTTTTTTCTTTTTTTACACCCCTGAAATACTTATATGCATGGTTCATCTATTGCTTTTTCTTTCTTTGCTGTTGTCGCGGTTATGGTTACGTTGTACTGTGGATTTTCCCTTTTTGTTTTCCTAATATGAAGTCCACTTTATTTTGTATGTCCTCTCCTGTATAGGCCTGAGAAGTCCCACAGTATTGAATAAATAATAAATAAATAAATAAATAAATATGCTGTGTCCAGGTGTATGTTAACTACTACAGCTATCACAAAGGTTTAATGATGTTCATGGACGTTAGTCCTCAGGATGCAGATGTACCACCAGGCGTCAGCGTGTGTGCGTCCACATCAAGCGGTACTATAGCTGCCAATCAACAAGAGACATTGTGGAAGCTCTCGTATATAAATGTATAATGAACAGTCAACTACTTCTGCGAGGACACTTCTCACTTCCGTCTTATTACCATCTTTCTTTCTTTCTTTCTTCTCTCTTTCTTTCTTTCTTTCTTTCTTTCTTTCTTTCTTTCTTTCTTTCTTTCTTTCTTTCTTTCTTTCTTTCCTTCTTTGTTTCTTTGGGTAGCGGCCGTCCTCGGAACGCTGTTTTTGAGCTGAATTGGCATGGCGTTTTTTATGCTCTTTTCAGCGTTCGTCAGCCTGTAAAACAGTCCAACGAAAGCCCCATCACGCGATCATGAAATGCGGGTTAGAAATTCAATTTTCTCTAAGTCGAAATTTTCCTGAATTGTGCAATTCGTGATATCGACCTGACGCGTTGTGCAGCAGATCGCTTTTAGTCCGCCAACACGTAATATTTCAATGAAGCACCCATATCAAGTGTACTGCTTTCCAATTGTTTTTGCATCGTCGGTAGAACGCATGCGTATGCTGCAGTTCAGTTCACAGTGAGTAGTCGTGGGTTCGCGGCCTAGTGTTCGAGGTACTCACTTTCAAAACGAGTGTTCTCGGGTTCAAACCCCACCCCGGAAAGAAATGTTACCAAGTTTTGTTTGTTATTTCTTTGGTGCGCGCCGGCTATGGGTGAGGAGGATTTTTCCGAACATCGCCAGCTACACTTGATACAAGCTTCGCTTGAAGAGCGAAAGTAGGAGCTGCTGCCAGCTTCGAAGAAGACCCCTACTGCCCTTGCGTGACGTGAGGAGTTCGACCAGCTTTCGCGCCAACAGGCCAACATGTAGAACGCAGCTCATAATTTCAGGGCGTTACTATGCGCTGTAGCTGAGTCGGGGCTTACCGAACCGTGAAGTGGCGGAACAACGACGTTTCCAGCCAAACGGCCGGTGTCTTTCTCAAAAGGTCTCAAATGGTTTGTCGGCATAGTGCTGTTTTTTCACAGAAAGTCAAATTCCAAACCACTTGATACCATTGCGGAACCTTTGTTCGTGTTCTTGGGGACGTCCCTATTTTGATGTGTAAGAATAAAGAGCCAGGGCACACCTCTTGTGTCTCGTTTTTCAAAGATCATCAAGCCACTGGTGAATAACCATGCTTTTAATATTACGCACAAGAATTCAGTTGCCAATATGTATGAGAAGACACCATGCATTGTCACGAAAGCTGCAAAAATTGTAGTCTGCCAAAGGACCTGTTGCATTCTTGACATCTTGAGATAAGTACCACGAATAAACATTAGATTGCTAAATGTACCATATAAATGCCGTTGGCTTGTAACAAAATTTGGTCGTGGCAACCATAGGCGTGTGCAGGTTTGGTCGAGTTGGAAAGAAAACGAGCTTTGAAATAGTACAAAAACCGAAGCGATGACGTGCTTGCCACGACGGCCTGCCTTCAGTCCCTTCGGCAAAAAAATTAGCAAGTCGTTCGAGGCTGGGTCATAGCAGAGCTGCTGGCCGCTTGGCCTTGGAATTCATCACGGCAGACTCCATTGTGCGTGCACCTGTGGGCCGGAATGCCTTGGGATGGAGCTACGGAACCCCGCATTTTCATGGAGGAGGTGTGGTCGAGTGAGCCAAGCATTTGGCCATGGACTGGTTATGAGGACCCCGACAGGGATGTCGCCTTTATTGAACGGTGCTGTTAACGTGGGATGGCACCGCTGGAGACGTTCGCATCGAGCCAGGGCATGCCTTTACCTGAACGCAGCCATTAGCGTTTGTAGGTGTTCGAGACAGCGGCCGCCATCTCCTCCGAAGTAATTAACGACTCCTCCACCCTCCGGACTCAATCTCCTCACCTGACGTTCACCGAATCGACTCTTCAAAGCGTGAGACTGGTACATCTGCGTTGTGTGGTGCACTTGTGAACCCCATGAGAGATCTCGACCATGCTCCGCATCCACGAGTATATCGAGTGGTCCATTTCCTTTCTGGTGGGCGGAGCGCTGAGACGGCAAGACACCGGATTGGCTGGAGCTGCTGTCACCGCCTCGCGGAGGTCTCAGCGTTGGCAGATGCGGGGCTATTTAAACGGGATACTTTTGTACAAAAATGTTCTCTTTATCTCTTTTAACTCTGTAAATAAACCTACGTTTCTTTGAAAGAAGCTTTCTCCTCACCGGAAAACATGGACTATGTGGACGACGGCGGGAGCCAGCTAACGTAACGAGACCCGCTGAACCCTACTCCTTACAGCGCCTAGGTCGTCCTGTCTTGGCTTTTCTCTCTCAGGCTTTTACTCTCTCATCTGTCGTTTTTCAACCCCTTGCTATACTATACTACGCATTGCTATGCTTGCTCTCTGTTTTACCTTTTTTGAGTGTGCATCTTTACATCCCTTCCTCTCTATGCCTGTAGGCGAACCTCGACCACAACAGCTCTGCTGCAAAAACTCCTATAGCGCCACAGAAATCTCACCACACTGGTCCACTAAAGACTAATCAGGGAGCACACAGGCGGCGAACGTTGTCGCTTTTCTCGTTAACCTTGGGCGGTGATTGCGATGTTTCATGGTGATGATCAAATTCTATCCACGACACAAGGCAAACCTCGATCACAACAGCTCTGCTATTAAATGGGACGAATCAATGGCCGCCATTATTGACATACCCTTAAACGTCACAGACCCTACTGAGTAGAGGCAGAGCCCACCTTACATGCTTCGCCTCGTGCTTGCGCCGATGCGGGTAAAAATCTCGCAGCGGCTATGCCCCGGGATCATATCACTTGTATCGCATGGAATATGCGCGATATAAGCACTTCAGCAGTGCCACGTTAGCATACTAAACGAACTAAATAAAATATGGTCCATTATGCCACTTGACAATCAGTGCGAGAATCGAACCTCGGACAGGGTGCGTTTCAGAAGCCTTCTCAGTTTAATGCCTGGGCCTTCTCAATGGTGGCGTAGTGGCAGCTACAAGCGCTGCGCCACGAGCGGCACGTCAACCGATGTGTCCGTGGCGGCCCCACTGTGGGGCGCAGGAATTGACAGGCATAGTTTTATAGAAGCTTTGAACTGCGCATCTGTATTCTGCCCTCATGACATGACTAGCCCAGGTCCATTCTAACACGGAAGTGTTTAATGCCTGGGCTCGCCAAGACTTCATTAACGTCATTTCCGTACGGAAGTTCCGTCGGTGAAAATTCACACGAACAGATGACAAAAAAAACACAAGAAAAAGTTTTGTCAAGTTAAATGTCCTCTTTAAATGTTTCTGCGTTAACTGCTTCGAGTGCGACAGCACCGACTAATAAAACTGCTGTCACAAGCGGCACAGAAAGGCAATGACGTCGACGGGCGAATGTCGTGCAGTGAGTGCTTTGGTGCAGACAGAGACATGCCAGTGGGAAGCGAAACGCTTTCCCGCGTTCAAGCTAGGAACTCTGCCTCTCGCGCTCCTGAAGCGCTGTGTGGCATATCCTCGAGCACAGACGTAAGTAAGTTACCCTATTACGGAGGAGCGCACACATAGGCGCTTCGGTCGTCAAATGACGACACTTGGAATCAGCCCGTATTGAGTACCGGTGTTCATTATGTGCTCGTTCATGTCATCTTTGCGCGGCATTCACCGTAAGCTGTGTCCAAGTGTATGTTGACATCAGGTACGACAAAGTTAAATCATGATCAGGGACGTTAGTCGACGGGATGGAGATGCGCCACTAGGCTTCAACGTGGGTGCATTCACGTCAAGCAATGCTATAGCTGCCAAACGCCATTAGACAGAGGTATCTGATAGTTTGCTGCGGGCTTACCGAAAGGATTTATTTGCTTCTGAGAACAACCTCGAGAGTTAGCGCTCGTATTCATCCCTTCTCATGTCCCGTGTCAAATTCTTGAGCTACGTGAATACGCATGTTTGATTGTTTGCGCTAGATTTCCTTGTAATAATGTCAAACCCAATTGCCCAAAAAGCAGTGCTTCTTGAGCATAAACAATTTTCAGAAAGATGCTAAAGCAGGGGTGGGCAACAAGCGGCCCGCTGGACAGTATTATGTGGCCCGCGGAACAACGTAAAAGCATCTCCCCTTGTCACTTCCTATATGAAGGCCGACATGACAGTTTTGGCCTCTAATGGGTTTCGTGCTTGTGACATATGTTTTTAACTTGCAACCTCGTGACATACGTGTTGAAGGTAAACATGACTTGGAGTTTTTCACATCCCTCCATGCAATGCGGCCCTCCGCCTCAAAAGGTTACCGACCCCTCATGCAAAGAGTTGAGAATATTACTTACAGAGTGTCGTCCAGTGTCGCTCTAACAACAACCCAAGGAACAATGAAGAGGACTGGAAGACCTGAGGTATGAAAGTAGATGATACAAGTGATTGCATAAGGTAGCAGCAAATATAGCTTGAAGAAAAGCACGCACCCCATCCGAGGGCTACGTAACGCAGTATGCTGGAGCTGTCCGTGAAGAAGGCGAGAAACACAAGGCTGTGCAGGTAGAGGCCCTCCATGAGAATCCAGCAGTAGTTGGCCATGAGCACGTAATGCCAGAAGCTGGTGAACACCTTGCAGTCCACGTTCTGCACGCAAGCATGGGGTATCAGCGCCTAGACAAGTGGTCGCATCGAAAGCTTCGCGTTACACAGTCGACATATCAAAGGGGCCCAGCAACATGGTCAGAAAATGCTGCCGAGTCCAGGCCCCCGCGAATATGTGAGCCACAAAAATGCACCGACAATTACGATACTGCCTAATGCGAATTTTGAGCGCAGCTTCGTGTTGGGGTAAGGCCAACTGTGCCTGAAGATTTGGATTTCCTCAGGGTATCAACTGCGCCATAAATCATAATCTTTGTGAAGTAGGACAGCACACACTACGCCATTATTCGTCTTTCTGCGCATAAGCGATGCAGCCGCTGCACATCTGTAAGGTATTATGTCCACTTTGCTGATGCTGCATGTGGCTGATTGATTAAAATAACTCTAATGAGGTCCTGCGGGACGCGCCCTAGCGCGCTGTGGGCGATGACGAAGTATGACTGAGCACTTTGCAGTGGGTGCGTGATAACTAGAGGCCAGGTTTTTAGGTACTAGAAAAACGCATTTTACGTGCCAAAAACAGGCAGACAACCCTCCACCTTCGTAAATGTAGTGTGAGTGGAGAAACAGGACGGAAAGGGTAGAAAAATGTTCCATTTGAGAAGACTAGGCAGAATACAAAGGACGGTCACATTGCACGAAATCGAATACCGTGGATCTCCGCTCTCTCTCCCCGGGAAAACGTTCGCCGGCTCCCAGGGTTGCTTGACCTTGTTTTAGGATATGGCATTATCTGGAGCTGGAGCTCACAGTAGGCACAATAAGTTTTTACATAAATGCAAAGAACTTCAAAACGAAGACGTGCGCGGCCTGCATCTACGACAGGAGAGCAAAAAAAAATGTTATTGTTTACGATGCCACAAAGACGCCAACAGTTGAAAATAGCCGTGAAACTGTCCCTTGACCCACATGGTTCGCACAAAATGGTCTCTCCCTTTTTTAAGGCGAAAGTCTTATGTGCCTCACTAAACACGAAATTTCACCGTCGGCGTCCCGCGTCATCGGCGGCGTCTTGCGTCCTGCGGCATCGGGGACGAGTGGTGCAAAAAAATCATCACGTGATGACGTCACTATGTGACGCCATCAAGACATCACAGATCGTAAAATTTTGTGACGTCATCATGCCATCAGAAATTCTGGCGTGACGTCATGTAACGTAACGCCACATAATGCCGTTGTAGCGCCCTCCTTTGGACGGCAAACAAAACCGGAGAGCGTGCGATCTCAAGAGAATAAATAATGACGGCGCTTGGCAGTGGCACGTGAAGCAACGGCAACAACTTGATCAGGGCTAGTTGGTTCATAATTAGAACACAGAAAGTAACAGCGCGAGTGGAGCAGGGACGACAAAGGAACGAAGATCACGGGACAAGCGCTGACTGCCAACTGAATGTTTATTTAAAGAAAAACCAGCCTTTTTACATTCTCAGAATGAACATGCGGACAACAAACACTCGCTAATAACATTCACAATCTTACTTTTAACAAGTTTATTTCTCTCTCCGAGAGTAGAAGAGACGGTGAACTGATACAATTGTCACCTTTGTTATGGATCCAAAAGGCCTCTAAAATTTATCTTTCCTTCTGAAATTTTCCTTTTCCTATAAATTTCGTTTTTTCAAACATAAGAACACATGCGCACTTTTTACAATGGTCAACTAAATGGCTGCCATATCCATTTTTTACGTAATTGCAGTGCTGACGCGCACGATCGTTGAAACATTGTCCAGTCTGACCTATATAAACTTTCCGACAGCTCATGGGAATCAAATATACCACATCACTCGTGCAATCACTCAAGCGGGTTTTGTGATTAGTGGTGCATGCGGGAGGCCTGTTTTCTGTTTCATGCGAGCACATATATCAAGGACAGCTTGCAAGGGGCACTGAAAAGCAAGTTAACATTGTGCCTATTTGATACTTTCTTTAGATTCTTTGACAACTTCTGCAAGTATGGAACTACGTGCACTGGTCTCTTGTCTTGCCCTTTTTTTTTGCCTGGTTCTCTTTATTGTTTCGCACACGGATGTGACGACAGAATGGGGAAAGCCTGCGTCTCGTAACCGTGCTAGCTGAATCCTTAGGCTACGCTCGCATTCGTGCTCACATTACTTATTTGATGCCGCCTTAGTGCGCAGAGACCAAATTGATTAAGAGGGGCATAGCCACCACGTGTGTAATTGAAAGATTGTGAGTGTGATTAGCGAGTGTTGTTGTGCGCATGTTCTTTTTGACAATGTATAAACGGCTCGTTTTTCTTGAAGAAATAAACATTCAGTTGGCAGTCAGCTCTTGTCCCGTGGTCTTCGTTCCTTTCTCGTCCCATTCGCGCTGTTACATTCTGTGTTCAAAGTGAAGCAACGGCTCCCTGCGGGCGTCAGTTCTGGTTCAGGCGCCTCGTTCCTTCGCTCCTGTGGCATAAGCCCACACCGTCATCACACGACATCGTAGCTTGGTCAAAGGTGGGCTGATCACGCAGCCAGTGCAGAACCAGGTGAGGTGCCTCCGATCCTGGAGGCAGTGCGAAAGCACGCTAGGTGCACAAAAGTTTCGGAGTGTGGCTGGACAGGATAAGTAAATCTAGGGAGCCTACATGGCCGGCCGTTCATATAGGCTCCCTCATACATCGACTGAGAAGAAAATAATTACACCATCTCCCACTGAAGGGAACAATGTGGGAATGCGAAGGAGCGCATGGGTCGACATAAGGTTCCGTTCATCACGGGCACCTTGCCGGATGTTAGCGCGTCCTTTCCAGTGGAACACACCATGAATTCACTGTAGTTGATGTTGCTGTTACCCGTCCCGAACTCTTGTTGTTCCCCGACGCCATCACGTGATTGCTGAGAGAGTGTAAGCGGGAGAGGCCACGGCGTCTTACCCAGCCCCTCACACAGGCCCGAACGCGCTAGCGCGTGCCAGCACTCGTGGTTTTGTCTACGTTACACCAAGCTAGGACAGCATACGGCAGCCCGGGCCCCTAAATTGCTCTGCACGTATCATCATCAAGGCGGTCGAAGAACAAGACGAAGAAGACTTCTCCTTGGCGCGAGCGCGCGCGCTCTTTGTGTTACATGCATGGCTATAGTAGGTTTTAGAAAGCGGACGGTCGCCAATGGAACTGCGGACAAAGCCAAGCGCAAAAGCTGCTTCGCATCTAAAACAAGATGGCCTTCGAGTCGTGTTTGGTGAATGCACAAGGGACCCTGTGATTTCTCTCTAACTTGCTGTGTCTAGCGTATACTGTCGAGTAAACATACTGCTGGGTCTGTTTCATTTCGTGAAGGCTGAGAAAGGCAGCACAGAAATAGATACGCTAAAAGACGAAGGGAGTGATGCCTCGCATTGGCCGGTTGTAAAAACGGGGGATCAATTTCTCCCATGTTGGCGAGCACCTTAATAAGCAAATTACACGCAAAACAAAATCCGCGTGTATGTCACAATTTCTTTGCTTTGATCTTCACTCTCCTTTCCCCTGGCGACTCTCCACGGTTTCCCATTCGCCAACCACTGGCGCCATGTTAGCGCGACGCCCTATGGTGGCCGGCGCGTCCCCTTTCACCGCTGCTAGCGGTTGTTTTCCGGAAGCTGGTTGAACTAAAGCCCCTCTAGCTTTCAAAAGTAGCCACAGTTTTTGATCCAGCCGCCGCGCCCCGCGATAGGCCAGTTGGCGACACGTGACCGTGTCACCTTCGCGCCACGCCTTAAGTATTAGGTGCGAATGTCTTTGTTTTCAAGCGTGGAGTTGGACCATTTTAGTAAGCAGCGGGTACTTCACGCGCCCCTAGCCCTGTTGTTGCAAACTGGAAGAGCCTATGATCCTGATGCTTGAGTGGACGCAGGAATCTTGGGTTTGAATTGAATTCCTGGAGCGTGACGGTTTGCCTCACCCCGCGGAGGACAGAAAAAAAGAATTTGTGCCCACATAAAACACCCGGCTATGCGAAAAAGTACAGTGAAGCCTCGGTGATACGATCACAGCTCATACGAATTTCGGGGTGATACGAATTTTCCGTTGGTCCCGGTCAAGGCCCATTGGCCTCAATGTGATGGAGTACTGTTGTTGCGAACAGATGTTCACCCAGCGACGTTTGATACGAACGTTCGCTACCACCCAGGTTCGAAGAGGTGCTGTCCGCGCTGTCGCGGAAGACGCGCCAAGCACGTGCTAGCACGGGAACGCAAGCGTGGGCATGCGCGCCGCACCGCCAAATCGTCAGAATCACGGTGTAAAAAAAATCCGGCAGATCCCACGCACTGTGGGAATCGATGTAATGCGAAGCAGCCAGCAAAGAGCTGCATACATCGCTTTCTTTATTTTTGAGCCAAATGAAATCATTGATGCCATGGCATCTAGTTCACCATATATCGCATGTTTGCCATGCACGCGTGCATGCACAATGTGGTATATACCATGCCAATGAAACGTATATTCTGGTATGTACACTGCATGACCGCTCATTTCTGTTCATTACGCGCTCCTGTCATGCCATACCAGTTTTGGTATATATCCAGTTATGTAAACGACCGGAAGCGCACCATAACAGTGTCATGTAAACCATACCCTACATGACATGCATAACATAATTCGCATGTTAGGACCTGTCATTTATGTTCGTCATACAGTCAAATCGCACAATACCAATTTTGGTGTATATCAAATGACCAAAATGGCCGCGGGCCCACCATTAGCGTGGCATGTAAATCATGCCATACATGACATGCATGTAATGGTTTTCATGTTACCACCTGCCATTTATGTTCGTCATGCATTCGCGTCACGCAATGCCAATTTTGGTGTATATCAAGCTAGCGAAGTGGCCGCGATCGGAGTGGCCGCGATCGGACAATGAGCGTGGCATGTAAATCATGCCGTAAGTGATATGCATATCATAATTTTCAAGTTACCACCTGTCATATATGTTTGTCATACAGCCACGTTGCGCAATACCAATTTTGGTGTATATCAAGCGAGCGAAACGGCCGCGAGCGCACCATGAGCGTGCCATGTAAATCAAGTCGTACATGACACGCATGTCATGATTGTCATGTAACCACCTCTAATTTACGTTCGTCATACAGTCGCGTCGTGCAATACCAATTTTGGTGTATATCAATCTAGCGAAACGGCCGCGAATGCACCATGATCATGGCATGTAAATCATGACATACATGACATGCATGTCATGGTTTTCATGTTACCACCTGTTATTCATGTTCTTCATACAGTCACATCGCGCAATACCAACTTTGGTGTATATCAACCTAGCGAAACGGCCGCGAGGGCGTCATGAGCGTGGCATGTAAATCATGTTGTGCATGACACGCGTGTCAGGATTTTCATGTTACCACCTCTAATTTACGTTCGTCATACAGTCGCGTCGTGCAATACCAACTTTGGCGTATATCAAGCCAGCGAAACGGCCACGAATGCACCATGAGCATGGCATGTAAATCATGACATGCATGTCATGGTTTTCATGTTACCACCTGTTATTCATGTTCCATGATACAGTCACATCGCGAAATACCAATTTTGGTGCATATCAATATAGCGAAACGGCCGCGAGCGCACCATGAGCGTGCCATGTAAATCATGTCGTACATGACACGCATGTCATGATTTTCATGTTACCACCTCTAATTTACGTTCGTCATACAGTCGCGTCGTGCAATACCAACTTTGGCGTATATCAAGACCGCGAAACGGCCGCGAATGCACCATGAGCCTGGCATGTGAATCATGACATACATGACATGCATGTCATGGTTTACATGTTACCACCTGTTATTCATGTTCTTCATACAGTCACATCGCGCAATACCAATTTTGGTGTATATCAACCTAGCGAAACGGCCGCGAGTGCGTCATGAGCGTGGCATATAAATCATGTCGTGCATGATACGCGTGTCATGATTTTCATGTTACCACCTCTAATTTACGTTATTCATACAGTCGCGTCGCGCAATGCCAATTTTCGTGTATATCAAGCCAGCGAAACGGCCGCGAATGCACCATGAGCGTGGCATGTAAATCATGTCGTGCATGACACGCGTGTCATGATTTTCATGTTACCACCTCTAATTTACGTTCGTCATACAGTCGTGTCGCGCAATACCAATTTTGGTGTATATCAAGCCAGCGAAACGGCCGCGAATGCACCATGAGCGTGGCATGTAAATCATGACATACATGACATGCATATCATGGTTTTCATGTTACCACCTGTTATTCATGTTCTTCATACAGTCACATCGCGCAATACCAATTTTGGTGTATATCAACCTAGCGAAACGGCCGCGAGTGCGTCATGAGCGTGGCATGTAAATCATGACGTGCATAACACGCGTGTCATGCCTTTCATGTTACCACGTGTCACTTATGTTCGTCATGTCGAAATGTGTCGTCATACCAGTTTTCGTATATATCCGTTCATTTAAACGACCGCGAGCGCCCTGAGACCATGTCATGGAAATCATGCCGCACATGACATGCGTGTCATGATTTTCACGTTAGGACCTGTCATTATGTTCGCCATGAACTCTTGTCACGTCCTACCAGTTTTGGTATATGTGAAATTAACGGAATGGCCGCAAGAGCCCCAAGGCCGTGGAATGTAAATCATGCTGTTCATGACATGCATGTCATGATTTTCATGTTATGACCTGTCATTTATGTTCGTAATGCGGTCATGTTATTCCATACCAATTTTGGTATACATCCGATTAACGAAACGGCCAGGAGAGCACAAAGTCGTAGGCGGCTAGATAGATAGATAGATAGATAGATAGATAGATAGATAGATAGATAGATAGATAGATAGATAGATAGATAGATAGATAGATAGATAGATAGATAGATAGATACGCTCAAACTCGCAGAAGTTCGCTAAGCAATGCTTCGCATTTAAAAAAACAATTTTCTTACGGTCAGAATAAACCTTCAGAGACGCGTCACGGCTACCTAGTGTCGCGGGTCTCAACGCACCTGGTTCATTAAATAAATGCACACGTACGGGCCGTATATTTACGAGTGCTGGTAGGATTGCCGACATATAAAATCTTAACTGACAATCATTCAGGATTCTTCCTGACGTTGCCGCAGCCCTGGCAAACAACAAATGAAAATGTACGACAACTTTCTTTAATCGCATGCTAATTTTGCATGCTTTCTGGTGATACGAATTTCGGATGATACGAATACTTTTGGTGGTGCCGTGAGATTCGTATCACCGAGGTTTCACTGTAAGTGATTTTGCAGTGTTTATAACATCAAGCCGCCCTGATTCGCCTGGCCGCTGTGCTTTTGCTCTTGCACATGCACGAAGATTATCCCAGCAACGCTATTATTAGATGCGAAGCAGCTTACGGAGTTCAATCGGGTGCGCGGCGTGACCACCCTTACTGCGCATGCGCATCCTCTCTCTCCTCGCCTATGCTCCGCCCTCTCGCGCTCCTCATTCTCTCCTGCGCAACGCAGCGCATGTGCGTCCCCTCCCCCTCTCTCTCCTCTCCTACTCTCCCCCTCTCGTGCGCCTGTCGACCGCGTTCCCCGCTCGCCCTGTGAGAATTAGAGGCCAGGCTAGAGGAAAGACACGACGCGAGCAGCGTTCCTCTTCGCGTTCCACGACGATTTGAATGGATGGATGCAGCTTACGGCGCGGGACTTCGCCGCAGCTTAAGAACCTGGCGAGCCAGCTACTAAAAAATGTTACACCATCTCCCGCTCAAGCGAAGCATCTCCCCGCTGCTTCGCATCCGCACATGGTTCCCTTTAGTGGGAGATGGTGCAATTTTTGTTTCGGCATTAGGCTTTTTACAGCGAAAGCTGTTATTAGATCATTTCAGCGGCCGTCTTTGGCGCCGTAGTTGTCCGCAGCCGCTGCCGCCGCCGGTGTTCGTAACCACTATCGCTCGAAATAAGAAAAAAAAAATCCAGGATGGAACGAGGTTCGAACCTGGGCCCTCTGCGTGGGAGCCCAGTATTCAACCTCTGAGCCATGCCGGTTTTTTTTTATTGCCGGTTTATTAACGCCACATGTACATCAATAACAGACACCACTTACAGTAATACACAATGCTACAAGAATGTGTCAAGATGAAAAAAAAAAATTAATTACGGGACTGACTTTCTTTAAAATTCCTTAAGGTACGCCAGAGGTTCAACCCTGGCCAGCCAGTCAGGAACAAAGTCTTGTTGTTGGAGCACATCTGTGAATTGGACAATGCTCTCACGAAAAAGCACACGTGCAGGTCGCCTGTCAGGGCCGCGGTGGAATCCAGCCATTCTCGCCCGCCATAAGCAGTGGAAGCCAAGAAGCATAATAAGGTCGAAATGCATCCCATCCTCGTTTTCTCTATCACTAACACTGAGCCATGCCGGTGCTTGGAACTGCTTTGCAAAAAGACCCTATACAGGCTTCATATCGGTAAGGAACCACATTAACATATGCAATATAGCGTGGTAGAAGAGTAAAATAATAATAATAATATCTGGGGTTTAACGTCCCAAAACCACTACATGATTATGAGAGACGCCGTAGTGGAGGGCTCCGGAAATTTCGACCACCTGGGGTTCTTTAACGTGCACTGGAAGAGTAAAATAAGCAGCAAGCGTCGCACAACACGAATTCTGTAACCAGACGCCACACAATGCGAATTGTGCAACGAGTAGGTTGTGGAATGCTTCCAATGCATTTGTGATGTGATAAGTGGCCGTGTGTGAAGGGCCAAGTGAACAGTGAAGCGCGGGAAACGCGTTTGAACGGCGCGCCTCTGAGTCCATCGAGGAAGACGACAGGTGGAATCGGCGCGAGACGCGGTGGCGCGACACGCGGTGGAACGAGACGGGAAGAAAGAAGGGGAAGAAGATAGGCAGACGTGGCCGGCGATCGAAGGACCAGGGCGCGGGAACAGAGACCTGTCGGGTTCCGGACTCGAGGTAGCAGCAGGTTCCCACCTGGGGCCAAACCAGCCGTCCAAGCACCTGTGGCCAAACCAGCCGTCCAAGCACCTGAGGCCAAACCAGCCGTCCTCGTACCTGGGGCCGACCTGGGGCCACCTCGGGCCTGGCGTGGTTGAAACGTCGCCAGGTCGTTCCCGCCAGGCGAGCCACGTGTCTACCCATGAGAGCCTCGGCCAGTATTCGTGAGCAGCGTGGCAGGAGCCGTGCGCGTTCAAGGTCAACGACGCCGGTGGTGAGCAGCGCTGCCGACCGCAGCTAGCAGCGCAACTACCACGCTACCCAGGCATCGAGTACCTTCACTCAACGTCGTTGAGCAATCAGCCCTCTCCGAGGACTTGACCTCCGCTATGCCCCGGTGAACTCACTCATTGCTTCGTTCAATCGTTGACTTTTCGTTAGCACTCTTAGCGCTTGTTCTATTTCTTTATTATCATTAGAGTTCCATCATGCTCTGTAAATACATTAATTTTCTTCATGCATAAACGGCCTCGTTATTGTCCCGATGACGGTTAAATCATCGTGGTTCATTTCACACAAACACGAGCACGTCGTTTAGAGCTCTGTCTCACCATATACAGCTCGTTACAGCATTACAAAGGCCTCCGCCATAATTCTTCATCGTCATCAGGCACAGCATCAACAAAGTGCGCATAATGCATTACATGCGTTTATCAGGTACCATGGCTCTCCGCAGAATGACGAAAAATGGCATGGTGCCTGCTTCCCTACTTCTAAACAAAATCACAGCATATCCACGTGGTGAATGATGATGAGTGGGACGAAGCGAACTCGCGCTGCAGCACGGCGATGGCATTGGCACGAGCGTGGTCCTTCTTGATGGAAGATATTGTGCCTAGATTGTTTGAGAACCACAATCTGTTGCACATACCGCAAGTATGGCCGAAACTGTTATCAAAGAAGTCCCGCTGGAAGCGCGCGTCGGCGCCTTCGGGCAGAGCCCGCCTGATGCGATTTGCAGCCACTTCACGTGCTCGCACAGTCTCGGGCTCTGCCTGCCGGTACGCGCGCTTTCTCGCCGCTTCACGGTCCTTCACATTTTGAAGATCCGATTCGCGCCGCAGCCGTGCATCTTCGGCCTCGCGGGCTCGAACGGCGGGGTCTTCGCGCCGCGGCCGTGCAGCTTGTCGAGCAGCTTCGGCCTCGCGGGTTCGAACGGCGGGTTCTCGCCGCAGCCGTGCAGCTTGTCGAGCAACTTCGGCTTCGCGGGCTCGAACGGCGGAATCTGCTTCGCGGCGTCGACGTGCAGCTTCGGCCTCGCGGGCTCTCACCTCAGGATTCTGTCGGCGAGCGCGCGCTGCCGCCGCCTTCCGTGCCCTCCGTTCCGCAGCCTTGTCTTCCATCTGGCGACTCCGAGCTAAAGAGAAAGCGTGCCAAGAGGGAGCCTCGTGGCGCGTTACTTCTGAAATGTTGTCTTCGGGTGTCGTTGAAAACACGAGACGTAGTAAAGAAGAAAGAACGCTAGACAGGCGAACGCGCAACGAGAGTGTCACTCGTCAACGTCGTCCTCTTCTTCTACTGCATACCAGAACGCGCGCAGTAAAGAAGAAAGAATGCCACACAGGCGAACACGCACGAGAGTCTCACTCGTCAACGTCGTCTTCTTCTTCTACTGCATACGAGAACGCGCGCTTCTCACGAGCTAGAGGTGGCTACTACAACGCTACAAACAAACGGAGGATGGACAGACCCACGGCATAAGGAGCTTCGCCCCTAAAATTACAATGATTTACAGCGTAGTGAGTTCCTCGCAAGTGCACTTGTATTGGTTGCCAAGGAAACCCATAAGCGCATGATCCATTTCCTCGGGGTCTCAATAAAGTTCTTCGCCCCCGCCCCTCTCTCTCTCTCCCACGTCAATGTATGTTATACAGCATGGCGGGAGAGGAAAATAGCGACCGGGCGTCCATATGAAAAACAGCGCAGCAAAACGAAGACAGTATAGAAAGATACAACGGGACGGGCGCTGACTCGCAAATTGTTGCGAGTCAGCACCCATCCCGTTATTTCTTTCTATACTGTCTTCGTTTGGCTGCGCTGTTTTTAAAATGAATGCAAACCGACTTGCCCAAATTTCCGTTCTCATAGACCGCGTGTCACCCAATCCAAATTACATAACTGGTGGGCCGTTTAAAGCTTCCAAGCCATTGCAAAGGGCTGAGCCATAATTCTTCATCGTCATCAGTCGTCGCGTCAACAAAGTGCACATAATGCCTTACAGACGGTAGCTGGTGCCTTGCTTCTCTGCAGAATGACGGAAAATGGCTTAGGTGCTTCCCAACTTCACGAAAATTCTGATTTTTGGCGTGGTGGGTATCTTGCTAGTGTACTTGTATTATCTTGGTTGAAACAGCGCTCACGAGACGACGACGAAGTAAAAGAAAGCACAGGACAGGCGCTGACTCGCAACTAAAGCTTATTAGGAAAAACACGTATATATATAGGTGATGTGCAACAAGAAAACAACAACTAAAAACACCAAAAGCGAAAAAACCTTAACAAGTCTCAGGCAAGTAAAAGCAAAAAAAGCAGGTATCGTATTCTGCAGGTGCTGAAAAGGTACGAAAATTCTGCGTCGCTCAGTGAAATCGATGGCATGCTACCGCACTTATCTCCTTTTCTTCTAATGTGGCCATTCTAATGCGCCCATTCTGTTTGAAATATTTCTGAGCTTTGTGGACAGGAACCTGGCACAAGGTTTAGATGGAATGGCCAAACATATTTTCCGCTATGTTGAGGATTATTTAGTGCTTTTCGAAGCTGGTGATTATTGTCGATACTGGGTCAATATCTTGAAGGTGTACCGCGAGAACGGCACTGGCCTGAACTTCACGGTTGAGATGATGAAGGAAGGAGCCCTCCAGTTCCTAGACCTGCTGTTAGAATTTTTACCGCCTCGTGTTTGTTGACGGTACCATCCTCGTTCACTGAAGGCACTTCTGAACTTCACATCAAATCATTCAAAAATAATAAAGCAGGGTTTAGCCTTTTCTTGTGTCCGTGCTGCATTGCAGAAGTCCTGTCAGGATGGATTGCAACTAAGCTTTGATGAACAGGTAGTCAGACTTTAGCAAGCGGGTTTTCCGGAACACGTAATTGGCCAAGTGTGCGAGAAGATGCGCAAACACCTAAAAACAAATGGAATGCAGCCTGGGCATGATAAGCGGACCGCTAGAGCAAAAAAGTACACGGTGATAGCGTACACTCACCAAGTGGCACACGGTTTAAAAAACGTGGTCAAAAGATATGGCGTTGACGTAGTTTTTTCCATCTCCTCATAAGCTTGTGTCCATTTGTGCAAAGGTACAGCAAAGCATTGATAAGCAGAGGAAAGGCAGGGAAAATGTTCCTGGCAACTGTGCAATTAACCACACCTACCACTATACAGATTCCAAGGAGGCCATAGTGTACCAAATACCGTTATCATGCGGAAAAACTTACATTGGCCAAAGCGGAAGATGCGTTAACGTTCGTCTTCGTGAACACGAACGATCATTGACAGAAACAAAGCCGTTTTCTCTCGCCGCTCATTGCCACGAATGCGGCTGCGCACCCTTCTTCAGTGGCACAATGATTTTATCGCATCATAAAGAGCCGGTAGGAAGGGAAGTGATCGAGGCCTTCCACATTAGAAGAAAAGGAGATAAGTGCGTTAGCATGCCATCGATTTAGCTGAGTGATGCAAAATTTTCGTACCTTTGCAGCAGCTGCAGAATATGATACCTGCTTTTTTTGCTTTTACTTGCCTGAGACATGTTTGGTTTTTTTCGCTTTTGGTGTTTTTACTTGTTTTGTTGTTGCACATCACCTATGCGTGTTTTTCATAATAAACTTTAGTAGCGAGTCAGCGCCTGTCCTGTGCTTTCTTTTACTTCGCCGTCGTCTCGTGAGCGTTGTTTCAACCAAGACGAACGCCTACCGACTCGCTCAAGCTTTCATTATTAAACTTGTATTAGTAGCCCCAAGAGAGCTTACAACGGGCTCTAGAAACGCCGCTCTTCCAGCTTTCGCTGTGACTGTGCTGCGGTTTCAGCGCAGGCCTGGTGTTTTTAAAGACGATAGACTTTCTCGGGGAACTTAAACGCAGAAATTTTGGTCTGTCCTTCTGTTTGTCGGCACGTCACCCGATTCAGCCACCCGGCCAAAGTTGAACCACTTGCTTACAGCCCACCCACCTTGAACTGGTACGGCTGTTCATATATCTTGTGAACGTTGTCGATCAAAAAGTAAATATTACGCATATCTGAGGCGCAACATCATTAGGTAAGTATTAGGTGGTGTGTTCCTTTAATAGAAAATACATAGATGCGCAATTTTAAAGACCCTAGTTTCTTAAGCTGCGCTGAAAATGCGACTGCGCTGAAACTTGTCCCCCTCCGTGCCCTCTCCACAAGGTCATGTTGTGTTTCGGTTTCGGTTCAGTATTGCATTGTACGAATGACAGGGGGCGCCGCTCTGGCATTCCTGTTTTACCCAGGCGACGTGTAAATAAGAGAGTTTGTGGAGAGTACTCGTTGAGTGCGGACGTTTCTTCTCCTTCGGCGCATCGCGCCAAACAGCGTGTTCGGGCTGGACGGCGTCCCCACCGGTCGCGTTGGTCACCGCCGGTCTTCGCCTGCCGCTGCGCCGGGGCTACCTGCCCGCAACACAGCACTCATGTTTCCCGACGTATTGCCGGATGACGTCCATATCTCACGCAGCGCCTCTTCTATCGTCTTTCGACCACATTTGCAGCGAAGCCCGCAGATACGCGGCCAATTTTTTTTTAGCTGAACGTCGCTTACGCTCAGCCCCTCGCAGATGTAGCGTCCCGAGAGAGAGCAGGGAACTGCATAGATTTCGTGTTTTTGACTACCGCGTCTTGCCGAGACGCGGTGAGCTTGGCTGCAAAACGACGGCGCAACAAAGTGGACGCACCTTAATGCTCCTGCCAGTTGGCTTCACGAGCGGCCAAAGCAATAATAACGAAAGACACCTTACAAGCGAATGAGGGGGGATCAATGCTCACAACAAGCGTACCAAAGAAAAGCTTTGCTATGAATTACTGCAATAAAACTAATCTTTAATAAGCGTTCTTTGATTCTCTTGCATCTCTACAAAAAGACATCTAATGAGGTGTCACGTCCGAAGGTGAATAGATGCCCCAAATTTATTTGAAATTGCATAGGGTAACATTGCTGGGGTAACACAGCTGGGGAAAAACAGCGCAATAAAGGACGAGGACGCAGGAACACAGTAGACTGGACGAGCGCTGAACTTACAACTTACATCTTTATTGCACCTACCGCTCGTTTTTACAGCGCATAAAACCGAGCACGCCATTCCAACAAAATCGCCAATCAAAAGCATCAAGTATGCAACTACATATTCACTGAAAGCTAACACGTGTACATGAATTACACAGTGCGCACGCATATTCCACACTCATATAAAATGAACAAAAGTGACAGATCGATAAAACCAGTTCCTAACAAGGAAGAACAAGCAACAGAAAAAACCGACAAAAAAAAAGACAACAAACAATCAACAATTCATTTTCCAGGCGTAGGCTCACCTACCGCGATAACAGCGATTGAGAGTGAGTCGATGGAAAGTTAGAGGATGACCAACAAAAACACGGTAAAGGAAATGATTTACATGAAACCTTTGAGATATTGAATCTCAGCAACAGTGAGCAAGATAGATGGCTTGCTGATGCAACTGTCTCCTGCTTCCCTGATAAAAAACGCCTCCACGATTGCACGTCTGTTTCGCCGTTTGTTGTCTTTAAAAATTGCGTATTCTCAAAAGTGGGCGCACATCCGCAAAGTTTGCAATGTTCTGCCAGAAAGCTTCTCGTTTTGTTACGCACATTCAGATTGTGTTCCTTCGCTCTCTCATTAAAACACCTTCCGGACTGCCCTATATACTGGCCTCCACAGGTAACGGGTATCTTGTAAACCACGTCGCAAACGCATCGTGTGTAGCGCGTTCTGTGCTTCTTAGTGCATTGCCATCGTGAATCTGTATTTGTCATCTCACATAATTTAGAGAGCTTGCAGGGTGCAGAAAACACCACTTCAACGTTGTGTTTGGACGCTATTCTTCTTATGTTGTGGGACACTCGGTGACTATATGGAATCACATGGACGTCTTTGTTTTCTCTGCTGCAGTGCTGCGTTCTGGTCATTTAATTTTCTGCAGCAGCGCTTCACGAACACTTGAAATCACCATCGAGGGATAGCCAGCTTCCTTGAGCCGGGCAATTTGATTGTGAAAGCTGGCTCACATAACATGTCAGCCAGTAAGTTCAGCGCTCGTCCAGTCTACTCTGTTCCTGCGTCCTTTATTGAGCTGTTTTCCCCCAGCTAAGCATGTACCAACTCGCCCAAATCGAAGTATCGGAACCAACTTTTATATCTGCGGGGCATAGAGGCGGCGGGGGTAGTAAAATGGGGACGGCACTAAATAAATGCATTTCATTAAAATGCGACGGTCTTTCTCCTGTGGACTCCGGCTCACACCAGCGTCCCGCTTGCAGGCAACCAGGCGGCCCATACCGCGGCTCGAGGTCTCACTCACCGAGCCGCGGCCGACTCCACCCCAGAGAGAGTAAGAACACAACAGCAACCGGAATGGTCGTGGGGCGATCGCCTGACCACATTCAGCAACATTACACAACATTACAGACTAAACAGACGCAAATACCCTCCACCACACGACAAATTAAACAAAAGACAGGCCGTAACTTGGAGATTACTACAAACAGACACTTACCCCAGCCCGGCGATCCTACGCATCTGTTATCCGAGCTTATACCCGACGGACGCGTGTAAAGCGTGCGGGGAAAGAGCCACACTGCGGCACATGCTTTGGGAATGTGCCGGGAGAGTTAATGTCGCTGCCGCCGCTCACTTCGCGACGCATGTTAGACAGGGACGAACTGCTACCACCACGCGAGGGCAGGGGCCGACCGCCGCCGCGGCTGTGGTCACTGCTGAGGATCGGCTGCGTCGGCGTCGCTGCCGCTGGGAGGCGGCACCCACCAGCGACAAGCTGACCGACCGACTTTGGGCCGTCCGGCAAGCCGAGGATGCCGCCCGGGTCGAAGGGCTTCAAGCCGTCACCTGACGCCATCATCGACGGAGAGTGGGACGGGACAGGGGTTAATCCCCTCTTCCCCCCGCCTCGCCCGGACTTTTAGTAAAGTTTATTCACTCACTCACTCACTCATTAAAAAGACATAAACATTAAAATAGGCGAGACACTAGTGAGCATCCTATATTTTCTAGGTCTTGAAATGTACTCTGGTTGCTGATATTCCACACATGCGGTGCAACTCTGCCTCCTATGTAAACCTATTAGAATACTTTCAAAACGCAATACGTTTAGTAAAAAATACCGTGTAACCATAAGAATACGCCCTGACTCTGATAAGCGCAACGAAACCATTAATAGCGCGTATTTATCATTGTGCACTACATGATCGCTAAGTACCCAATGAGGGTTCCAAAAGTAGGAGTAAGCTTACAACATGCCCATTTTTTTCGAACTAGAAAACGAGCACTATTAGCTCACCGAAATATCATCTCTACTTCAGGTTAAGCTCAATATCAAAACGTGCAGAGAACGAAAATACAAATGCCCTGCATGACAGCTGCTGTGGGAAACCGCTCAGAAGCTGCTTCAGATACGTGCGCGTTTTATTTCAACGTTTAACATGCACCGGGCTCGTTCAAGTTATTCTCCCTGTAGTTTGATGTTTGCTTAACATCTTAGGCCCCAGATGTTAACAATTAAGCGGTTCACGCGCGCACTCAATTTGGTTTCATCTGTCTTCAAGATGCACAGCAGCAAGCGGCGCGTTGTCTGCTAGCGCTGCTGCTTGGAACCCTCGAAAGGGCGCGCGTGTAGTTGCCGTTACCTTTACCGAATTGGCGTGTGCAAGACGGGGCAAGAGATCATTGCGAGAGGTCTTTACCCTGCAGTGGACACAGAATAGTCGGGTCATGATAATGACATCGGATATTTCACCCCTGCATTGAGATATTTGAAAGTTGTTGGATATCTGGGAGATTTTGTCTGGTCCCAAAAGCAGTGTTTACTGGATCCTCTGGCAGTATTTTGCTTTGAGCAGGGCTGAATTTTAGTTCTGCCAGTAGTTATTGCAGATGGAATGCTGATGGACTGTAGGAAAAGCGTGGGGTGCTAGGTAGAATGTGCATACATATTCCTTTATGTTGGTATATATTCCTTTATGTCCTTGGCACTAATAAATTGCATTTTGCAGGTATCAACATTTTCGTTGCAGATTAGATTTTCCTGTTTTGGTATCTGATGGTTCAAACGCAATGTTTGGACTAGATTATTATTTACTGCTGGTGCTGCAGTGTACCATTGATTCTGGGAATAAGACATTCGTTTGAACCATAAGCTTACTTATCTGTTTCTTGTCATTGTAAAGTGTGAATACAGCCACTTACAAATGTTTTTGAGCGTTAAACTTGTAGGAAAATTCCAATTTTTAGCACTGAGCAAGCAATTTATGCACATTTATAGCCATGGGTGTCGGCAGGGGGTGCAAAACGGGCACTTGCGCCCCTCAAGCCACAATATATAGCACTGTCTTCCACCCAAGCCACACCAGCGCTCCCCCCCCCCTCCCCCAGCCGCTATTCAACACGGTTTTGCAACCCCCTAGAAAAAATCCTGCTGACGCCCATGTAATTATAGTGGTCATAAGGGACTTGTCTGCTAAGCATTTTATTGTAAGGGTGAATGCATCAGGTGAAATAAAATTTCCTTCTTCAATCTCATGCCACAGAGGCTTTTGATGTGTGTCGGTACATCATGCATCACGCGCACGATGTGCATGGCGTGCGCAGGGTTCCCCGGGGGGTAGGGGGGTGGGCGAAGGCTCATCGCGGTGCACCCCCTCCCTATTAAGTCAATGTATTGGGCAGACTTTGCGTTCCCTCTTCTTAGGTGACTGGGGGGGGGGGGTTATTGGTGGGAAATACCATGTGGGTATATGCTAAAAGTTCGTGGAATATAACAGGGACGGTGCAAAGTGATTTAGCCAGTTAAAAATCATGCTTCAGATTATAAATGAATCTAGCGTTTCTATACATCGTTATTCCTATGATGGAAATAGAGCACGCAAGAGCTGTTGTCTCGTAACGCTTTGTATGTGAATGCTCCAGCAGTAAAAGCGTGGTCGCATCGCCGGTGTGAGACGCGGCAATGCCAGCGACGCTCGAACAGAGGCCATAACTGCAATAAACTGTGTTTGATAATATTTGTATCTGCGAGAAATTGCTGTAACAACGTTATGATAATCCGCCGGTTTTGTCGCACGCTTCCATCGTTAGACGTTCGCTAGACCCCACCCAGACGATAGCACAATTGCGCCCTTCTGTCGTCATCCGTGCACAGTATGACAACGATATACTTGAAGGGCGACGGGCAGGTCATGAAAACTTACACGGGTCATCACATGCGTCGTTCGTACCGTATGTCGTCTTCATTTGCGTCGTAGAAACTTCGGTTTCAACTTGTTACAAGATCGCACCGTCTCGCCCACGAACGAATTATTTTTGCGGCTGCTAGACAGCGGTTAGTTAAGGCGCCGCTGCACAAAATAGAGTGAGGAAATAAGGCTTACGTTCTCTGGGTTATGTGTCGCATTTTGCTTTCGTTTGCCTGCACTTAGTTGGGGACGCAAAAGCGCTCGCGCAGAGATTGAAATCCGGTAACGAACATCCCGGAGCCATCCACCACGGTGCGTCTCACAGCCAGAATGTTGCTTCGAGACGTAAATCAGTGGATTGCTCGATCCACGCGTTAGAGACTAGAAAAACAATGAGAGGAACGCGCACACAAGAGTGCACCACAACGGTCGTGCGTCGTCTGCTATGGGGGAAAGTTGTGGCGGCACCTGGCGGTACCTCCGGTCCCTACACGCCAATTTTTAGCTCCACACGCCTCCGTAGGGATGGCGCCGGTGAGCAGGTCGTACGTTTATAGAGGAGGTCGTGGTTGAACCCCATAGAGTTCTCAAGAGCCCTTGTTGCCCGGTAAAGACGCCTTCATTTTCAACGGGGCGCGCGTGTAGTTCTCGCTACTTGTTGAAAATAGAGGAGCCTTAGGCTGAACTAGAGGACTATGTTGAACTCCATAGAGTTTTGAACAGCCATTGTTGCCCGGTAAGGCCTTACATCTTCATCGGGGCTTGTGCTTAGAGTTGCGACATATTCTGGGCAAATGGCAAAGCAGCACCTGTGCGCTACGCGCCACGAAAGCGCCGTGGACTTTCTTGCAGGCCACGAGCCTGAATGAAACTTTGTAAACAGTGTAGTCTACGTGTGTGTGGCTGTATGTGTTATGCGTTTATCAGTGTATATATGATAATCGTCACCCAGCACCCGGGGTAGCATGTCGGGCGAATAGGCAGGCAAACATTTCCAGCTTTTCATTAAAATGTTTTTCGCTCTCTCTCTGTTGCCCGATAATGTGAATAACGGTCTCAAACTGCGCTCGAAAGCGAAATTTGTGGTTAAATAGTGTTCATATAAGCGCCGATTTTCAAAACAGGCATTTATAGGCACTTATACGAATTTAGGCACAAACGACAACAATAGGCATTAATAGGTAGTATAAAACACATAAGCATTGGCAGTTTATGCATGTCGGCTCATCGTGCGTTGTAGCACAAGCGTTAGTGATTGCGTACGTTCTAAGCTATACATCGTTATGCGCATCACGCATTCAATTAAGTTGGAGGAAACAGATGTGAAAGGAACATAGGAGAAACTTTCGATACATGAAGCCGAGAGTTTTTGGCCAGTGAGGGGCGCACATCGGGAGAGCGTGAACAGGTATACCTGTCAATACGATTTCATCGATTTCAAATATCATTATTTGTGTTAGCAGAATACCTGTTGGGCTTTTACGTCACAAAACCACTATATGTGGCTTTTTTTTAAAAGAGCCAAAACCAAAACCAGACACCGGAACTGGACTACATTTCCCAGAAGCATAAAGCTCGGCTAAGTATCTTTCACTTTTAAAACAATTGTAACCCAAATAGGCCGATTCCTGATGGTAATGTGGATTCAAAAAAATCACAGCATATCCACGGGGTGAATGATGGTGAGCGGGGCGAAGCTACGGAGGGAATCATCTGTAAACCGTGAAACTCTTCCGTGAAATGCGCCCAGTACATAATATAAAGAGTGTGAAACATCGTGTATATATTAAACATCAAACTTTTATTGTACTGTTGGTTTACGTGGTCCCTTCATTATCACTTGTGATCGGTGAAATGCAAGGGAGAAGTCCACTCCCGAGCGAAAGAGCGCCAAGAGCGACCGCATTCCCCGCTCGCCCTGTGCGAATTAAAGGCAAGGCTAGAGGGAAGACAGGACGCGCGTTCCACGACGCCAGGTCGGTAGCATGCCCAACGAAAGCCAACGGAACGCGATCGTGCAAGTGCTCCGGCTTCGCATCGCCTCATGGTTCCATTTAGCGTCCCAAAACCAAACATATTGCTCAAGGTGTGCCTTGCGTTTTTCGTAGAAATAATTTCTTTATCATGTACACTAAGACGAAAAGTTGAAAGCTCACTAGAGTGTATCGCCCGCAAAGTATGTCTTTTAGTGTGATTTAACTCTCGTACGGCAGGGTCCTCGCGCCGTTGCCGGTCCACCTCGCCCGTTGACGATCGGGCGAGGTGGCTACATGCAACTACTACCCTACTACTACTACACTTTAAGAAAAACATCTGGCGTTCTTTCGTTCTGCTTTTACAAAACATCTGGCGTCTTTCGTTGGTTTATTTCATCAATCAACGGCGTTTTGAACAAAATTTTTATTGTTTAATCACGCACAGGAGAAATCTCACCAGGCACTACCTTGGAGGTAAACAATGGCTGCTAATGGCAATGAGAGACAGAAGAAGTCGGCTTTTAGCTAACACTTACAGTTCTACTTCTACTAACGTTTCCTACTGGAACATGCCAATGGCTGCTAATGGGGAATGAGAGACAGAAGAATTCGGCTTTTAGTTAACGCGCACGCTGCGAATTTTTTATTGTTCAACAACGCACAGGAGAAATCTCCCACCGGCACCACCTTGGAGGTCAAAGCGTAAGACTTGTTACTCACTACTACGACCACTACGAGGGACGAACGGGTGCCGCCTTAAGGAGCTTCGCCCCTAAAAGCAGTTTCGAAGCAAAAGTGAGCCAAATCTTTCACCTGTTTGAATCAAACTGAGCCAGATCCACTGAACCAGCGCTGGGTCAACAATCGTGACAAAAACAAGGAACATGGCCGCATCCTATCTGTTTCATTTGTATTCTAGTTGGACTGCTACCGAGCTTTCGTTCAACATTTAGTTTTTTCTTGGGTAGGTTGGTGCTTACTGAAGGGCGTGAAGGTGTAGGGCAGATATAAGAGGCCGACTTTGCTGCCTCTCCTTTCGAGTCTTGCGCTACAGCATCACCTCCTTCTTTCGTTCCAGGACGGTATACTGGAAATAGAAGACAGGTATCTGGCACCGATCTATTCCTTGAAGAAGTAATCCGAAAGGGCGGTGCCTAAGACGATCTAAAAAGCCGAAGAGGTGAAGCGTTTTTTGATGGCCTTCAATGGGTACACGAAAATGCTTCTGATAGTCCAGAATTGTGCGCCTTTTGCCTGGAAGGACAGCTCGCCCTACAACACTAGTCGAAGGAGGGTGTTAATTTTGTCGAAAGATAGTCGTTCATTCGCTGCGATTCAGACTTCTTTTACGAGCTAATTTAAGCCCGAATGAAATTTTCTAATCTATAAAAGCCAAATACAAATTTTACTCCTGAGGACCGACGATAGCGGGCTATATAGATTTTAGCTGCAATATAGATGCGACGTCGTTTGGTGACACGAGCGCGCTAGCAAAAAATTGTTGGAACAGGCCCGACCATAGTGTGAGTAGGAAAAAACATGGCTGATACCTCTGTCATAGGAATCGGTACAACACGAAAGCGACACGTGTCGTCACAGAACTAATTGATTGTTTATAGTGGGCTAGTATATGAGAGCTCGTACGATGTATATACTGTTGTTTGGCAGTTATAGCACCGTTTGATGTGGACGCACTCACGTTGACGCCTGGTGGCACATCTTCGTACCGACGACTAACGCCAATGATCATGATTCAACCCTTGCGGTAGCTGAAGTTCTTAACATATACCTGGACACTGCATGTCGTGAATCCCGCGCAAATATGGCACCAACAAGCACATAATACATACTGATACTCGGTATGCACTCCTTCAAAGCGTCGTGAAACGCGAAGAGAAACGCTATGCGCGTCGTGTCTTCCCTCAAGCCTGGCCTTTAATTCTCACAGGGCGAGCGGGGATCGTAGTGTGACAGCCAGGCGAGCGTCGGAGAGCTATTTCTCGATATGGATGGATGATATGAGCGACGCTTTTGCTAAAGCCACCACCTCGCGGTGTGCTAAAGCGTTGACAAAATTGCACTTCTATTGGAATCGCGCCGAATGGGGTGGTCGTAGCAACGGCGCTTTTTTTTTTTTCGAGCCTGGTGGCACACATGTCGCCGCCCCGTTATAAATGGGACGCTCATAACATCTATTCATCCATCCATCCATCCATCCATCCAAGAGCACTGCGAGAGGAAAGTGTGAAAGATAAAAGGCGCGTTCATGTAGCCCCTGCTATGTGTTTGGTGGTAGCTCAGTGAGCTAAACGCCGGGCAGCCATTGTCGCGGACCGAAAGGTCGCGGGTTCGACTCCTGTCAACGGAACTTTTCCTTGTAGTTTTTTATCTTTGCCATTTAATGGCATTCATTTTGCTGACGTATTTCCGTGACGGAAATACGTCATGAAAGTCTTGGTTTAACACTTTCGTGTTAAAAAGTGCGTTTTTCTCGGTTCGCACAAGGAAGAAATTCCTTTCCGTGCCATCGTAAGCGAAAGAGGTTCGTGGCAACAGTTGGTAAGCCGGTTTCTTTTAAAACACCTAAAATGCTTGAATGTTGATGATCCTTTTATCACTAAATGTTCTAAAGCTGTGATCAGTTACTTGCAAGGAAACGCATCCATCGCCCACGGTTTTTCGGTAGACGTCACAGATTTGTTCTACTCTGTGCCTCAGCAGGAAATGTTCGCCTCTGTTTGGGATTGTATTGACCGCAATGGGGTAGTAGATCCCTATTGCTTTTTTAGCGCAAAAAACGACACCACAAGAAAGAAGACGGAACACAGCGCTACTCTCAACTGACATGGTTTATTGCGTCACTCCACTATTTATAGCAACCAGATACCGGTAGGACAAGCGCCGTGCACCCTATGCGCACAACCACCACACCTTGGACACCTGAGCGCAATCATGAAAGCGAATCCAAAAAGCGAAATTCAGCAGAAAACAAGGTAATGGAAGGCACACTAATGCACTGCGACCCCAATGATTGAATGAAAAAAGCTTCCGATAATTCTCGGGCGGTGGTGTCACGACTCTTTTTTAAGATAGTAGTTAGTCTAAACAAGGCTTGACAATTGCATTTTTTGCAGTGTTGAGCTAAATGTGAGCCTGTACCATTCGGCAGGGATCGCTCATGTTCTTTAAGGCGCTCATTCACACAGCGGCCTGACTGACCTACATACACTTTGCCACAAGAGAGTAGAATCTTGTAGACCACCCCTACGCTGCACTCAGCAAACTTCTGGTGTCTATTTTCACATTGCGGCTTTTTGTTTTCTTTACAAACACGCCTGCACAACATAGACAGTTTCCGGGGAGCAGAAAATACAACCGGGATTTGGTACCTAGTGGCCACATTCTTAAGATTGTGAGCCACTTTATGGCAATACGGCACTACTACTGGCTTCTTCTCTCTGTCGTTTCTACACCTCTGGCGCTTGCCTTTCAGCTTCTGAAGCAAAACTTCAGAGACCGACGTCACAACCACACTTGGGCAACGGGCGTCCTGCAACCTTTTTAACTGCGCGTTAAAGCTCTTGTTAGCTGACACAGAGAAGAAGCCAGTAGTAGTGCCGTATTGCCATAAAGTGGCTCACAATCTTAAGAATGTGGCCACTAGGTACCAAATCCCGGTTGTATTTTCTGCCCCCCGGAAACTGTCTATGTTGTGCAGGCGTGTTTGTAAAGAAAACAAAAAGCCGCAATGTGAAAAGAGACACCAGAAGTTTGTCGAGTGCAGCGTGGGGGTGATCTACAAGATTCCACTCTCTTGTGGCAAAGTGTATGTAGGTCAGTCAGGCCGCTGTGTGAATGAGGGCCTTCAAGAACATGAGCGATCCCTGCCGACTGGTACAGGCTCACATTTAGCTCAACACTGCAAAAAATGCAATTGTCAAGCCTTGTTTAGACTAACTACTATCTTAAAAAAGAGTCGTGACACCACCGCCCGAGAATTATCGGAAGCTTTTTTCATTCAATCATTGGGGTCGCAGTGCATTAGTGTGCCTTCCATTACCTTGTTTTCTGCTGAATTTTGCTTTTTGGATTCGCTTTCATGATTGCGCTCAGGTGTCCAAGGTGTGGTGGTTGTGCGCATAGGGCGCACGGCGCCTGTCCTACCGGTATCTGGTTGCTATAAATAGTGGAGTGACGCAATAAACCATGTCAGTTGAGAGTAGCGCTGTGTTCCGTCTTGCTTCTTGTGGTGTCGTTTTTTGCGCTAAAAAAACAATATGGATTCTCACCAGCATGTTTGTGTACAGCGCGAGGAACGACGGAGACCGAAAGAACAGAAGGGACACGGACGAGCGCTGCCGTACCAACTAGCCCAACTTTCAATACTGTTGCGATTCTCACCAACTAGCCCGCCAACGCATTCTGTTGGGGTAGTAGATTTTCAGAATTTAGTGGGCGTGTCTGTTGACAATTTTATGGTTTTCATAGAATTCTACTTAAAGTCTACCTTTATTTCTTTTAACGAAGACATGTACGTTCAGCATCAGGGAATATGTATAGCCCCTTCAGTCACTGTGTACACAATTGTGTGCGCGAACTTCGCAAGCGCGTCACACGACGCGTGTTTCTTCAAACTGCGTGAAACTCAGTGTGAACATTCTTGCAGGCTTCCTGAGTGGGCAACTAGCGGTCATTTAATTTTATTGTGGTGCATAATGCTGTAGAGGATCACTTTGCTGGAGACACTACCATGTCAGACGATTCTTCGACGTGCCGCGCTCCAGGACCGACGTCAAGAGTATTTTTTTTCTCCGCTCGAAGCGAATACAACCAAAAACAAACTGGGCATGCATTTCGGTCCTAATAGTTGATTCTTTTTAACAAAGTATTAAAGCTGACTGATGGCAAAATAATTAGATAATGAGTTATAAGCTAATTAACATTAATTATCGAAACTCTCAAAAAACAAAACATTACTTCATTTTCTTTCTTGGAATGTAATACTGAGTGCTTTTGAATTAAACCACGCGAGTTTGACGCATTTGCAGACAGTGTATCATAATTTGTGACTGAAGGGGATAGGCTCATGTGTCGCTCCGGTGTTATGTGACATTTTCTTGGCGTCTGTTGACTGTGACCTGCTGAGTACGTTTGACGATAGGTTCTTCCTTAAGGCTTTTAGGTATGTTGACGATTTTTTAATCATTTTAAAGACTAACCATGCTTTTACACTTGACGAGTGCCTTAGTGAAGTTTTAGCCGCTTTTCGGCTGCATGGGAAGGGCATGCTCTTTACACATGAATCCCCTTCCTGTTACACTCTCCAGTTTTTCTATCTGTTATTAACCTTTGACAAAAAACCATGTTTGTTGGCAGTACAGCCCACGTGCGCAGAAAGAGATGCTCCCGTACGATTCTGTCCACTCGAAGTTAGTAAAGAGAGCTATCGCTACCAACTGCCTTGAGTCCGCCCTTATGAAGTCGTGTCCTCACGCCATGCAGGTTAGTTTTGAGAACCAATTGGCAAGGCTATATGCAGCCGGCTTCCCGAGCTCGGTCGTAGTGGCCATTTCGAAAACCCTTCTTCAGAAAGTGAAGGGCATAAAAAGGAAAACGCCTAGCCCTGTCCAAAAAGCAGGCAATAGCCCTCAGTGGTCCCGTACGTCCACCAACTTTCCCACAACCTCAAGAGTCAGATGCGTGGTGTTCTCTAAGGCGGTCGTTCACGCATCTTCCCGACTGGCCTATGTAGACTTTTCCACAAGAAAAAGGTGTCATATATACCACTCCCTTTACGCACTTCACGAACATGTTTCTGTGTTTTACGGAGCAAGCTTTCGAACCTATGGGCTTATTAACGCGTGGACACAAGCTTGCTAGTTTGGTTTTTGCCGAAAACTTCACGTCTACGCTGTATCTATTTCCAACGTGCTTTAGGTTGTGTGCCAACTTGTGTACGTATGGAATAACAGCCATTTTCCCTCGCTTATTTGTCTCCGAACTGGATCTTTGTTTTTTGCCCTTTATTTCTCTGGCTAGGACCGTGCACACTGAGAAAATTAGCTGTTTCGGGTAACCTGCTTTTTGGAATTTTTCCACCTGACTCTTGAAACTTTCACTGGTTTCTGTTGCACCCTGTTCTGTTGCACATGCGCGATGAGCCATGTAACCGCTTTAAATACCTTTTTCTGATTAATAAAACTTCAGTTGTGAGAGCAAGCGCTGTCCTTGTCAGTCTCTTCTGTCCGTCTGTTTTTTAGTGCGCTTCAACAAAATTTTCAATTATGAACGTAATCCAACTGGCCCAACTTGCCATCTTGCTCAAGAAGTGTGTCCCGTCTCTTCTTCGTCCCCGTCTTTCAAGCGCATCCACTTCATAGATACGGTGTGTGTGTAGTGTTCTCGGCTCCACGCAAATTAGCCGGACTGTGTCCTCGAATTAGCCGCGTTGACAGAAAGTTCGGTTGCCAGAAGAAGCACACCAGACCTTATGTGAAGTGCACGACGGGCGTTGTATATGAGATACCGCTGTCGTGTGGGAAGACGTACGTGGGACAAACTGGGCGATGTGTCAACGACCGAGTACGGGAGCATGAATTATCCTTAAAGAATAAAGGAAACGCGCACTTACCTGCGCATTGCGTAGCCTGCAATTGTGAGCTTCTGCTTCGTGAGATACAGATAATAGGCAGGAGCAGTGACACATTAGCGCGAGAGTTATTGGAGGCGTTCCACATTAAGAAGAGAGGCACGAGTTGTGTCAGTGATACGTCTGTTTGTCTGTTCCAAAACGAGATGCAACTATTTGATATGAAAGTGTATTTTTTTTCCCTTACTGGCGCACGCATGCGCACATGGTTATTTGTTGTTGGCTTCACCTTTCGAATAAACAGTTGAAGTTTAGCGCTCGACCTTTCTGCTTTCCCCTCCTCTTTTCCTGTGCTTTCTTTCATAGTTTGCGCTAAAATGTGCCCCATACAAAACACTACGGTTGCGCACCTAACGTTTTGAAGTCTTTTGCCTTGATCCAGTCTCATTCAAGACGGAAGTCACCTAGCTTCGAGGCTAATGGCGAATGACAAGATCGGCAAAACACAGCTAACTAACGTCATTGTCTGCACTCGGCAGACCAAGCCTTATTTATTAAGCGGTTAAAAAAAGATGGTTGATCCCTCCGTAGTAATCGGAATAACACGAAAGTAAAGCGTGCCCTTACAGAAGTAACCGAATGTTTACTCTACATTGATAAGAGAGTTTGCACAATGTGCATTGATGTCTGGCAGCTAATGGCACCGTTTAACGTGTATGCACCCACTTTGATGATTGGTGTTACATCTCCATCCCGACGACTAACGTCCATGTTAAATGATTAAACAAACCCTTGTGGTAGCTGTAGTAGTTAACGGTGAAAGCGTAATCAGAGAACGAGGTGTGATAGCCAGAATAGCGTCCCATATTGGACGCAGAACTTGGTCGCCATCCCGCGGCATGTTAAAATGTGATTGAACACCACGGCCGGACTAGAGGGAAACGCAAAGCGCGTCATGCCGCCCCGGTAGCCCGTCTTCAATTTTTCTCGGGGCGAGCGCGTGTGTGGGGAACGCGGTATTATAGTCAGGCGAGGCAGACGCGCGTCGCAGAGCTATATTTGGTTTGGATTAGCGTGATGCTATGAGCGAGGCCGACGCTTTTACGACGTTTGAGCTAAGGTCGCCACCTCGCAGTGTGTCAAGGCCTTGACAAAATTGAACTTCCATTGAAAACGCGCCGAATGGGACGGACGTGTAACGCGTGTCAGGTGGTATTCGTGGAGGCCACAGTAATGAAGAATTGTTTTACTTTACCGCTCCCTGAGTGCAACAGCACCCCGCCGACCGAGAGAATGGGAGATATAAAAGGCGCGTTTGTAAAGCTTTTGGAGTATGTGACCGTGGCGCAGTGGATAGCGTGCCCGGCATCTGTTGCTGCGGACCGAGCGGTCGTGGGTTCGATGCCCGTTGATGGAACTTTTTTCTTTGCCATCTCTCTAAAATTTTTTCGACGTCATTTACGTGACGGAAATACGTCACTGAAATCTTGGTGGACCCCCGCATAAAACACTTTCGTGTTAATAAAAACAAACGAAAAGAAACACTGAAAATGACAAAACAAATAAGACACTACAAGACAAATAAAATAATGAATATCGTAACTAAATCCGAATGCGCACGCTCCTTATTACAGGAAACCTCGACTGAGAGCATCCGCATTTCCTTTCTCCTTCGCCTTTTTGTAGCGGACCTCAAAATTATGTTCTTGCAGTGCCAAACTCCATCTCAGTAGGCGGCCATTTTTAGGCGACATATTCCGGGGCCACGACAAGGGACAGTGATGCGTCTCGACAACAAAGGGTGAGCTGGCCAAGTCGCACCGAAGCTTGTGAATAGCCCATACTAAGCATGCACACTCTTTCTCTGAGCTGCTATACGCCTCCTCACGTGTTGAAAGCTTACGAATAATAAAAAATCACAGCATATCCACGGAGTGAATGATGATGAGTGGGCGAAGCTGCGGAGGTTCATCGGTAAACCGTGAATCTTCCGTGAATTCTGCCCAGTACATCATCACCGACGTGAGATCGGGCGCATTTATACTAAAGGTTCGATGAGAGTTATGACGACTTGCAGCTCACTTTAATTTTACATGTACGCTGTGAATTTTCGTCTTTCGTTAAGCAGCTGGCGTCTTTTCGTTTTGCTTTAGAAACATCTGGCGTTCTTTCGTTTTGCTTTTAGAAAACATCTGGCGTCTTTCGTTGGTTTATTTCATCAATCAACGGCGTTTTGAACAAAATTTTTATTGTTTAATCACGCACAGGAGAAATCTCACCAGGCACTACCTTGGAGGTAAACAATGGCTGCTAATGGGAATGAGATACAGAAGAAGTCGGCTTTTAGCTAACACTTACACTTCTACTTCTACTAACGTTTCCTATGGAACATGCCAATGGCTGCTAATGGGGAATGAGAGACAGAAGAATTCGGCTTTTAGTTAACGCGCACGCTGCGAATTTTTTATTGTTCAACAACGCACAGGAAAAACCTCCCACCGGCACCACCTTGGAGGTCAAGATCTGGTACTAGCGTTACGACTGGATACGCACTACGACTACTACGACTATGAGGGACGAACGGGTGCCGCCTTAAGGAGCTTCGCCCCTAAAAGCGCGGGGTGCTCCCCTCCGCTCTCACCTCGCTGAGCCCCAAGGCCCCTTTCACTCGCGTCGCACTTCGTAAACTGACTGGCACTTCTACTCAGGTTAAACTAACAGCATACAAAACACTGATTAGACCCGTCTTAGAATACGCAGCAATAGTTTGGAACCCGCACCAAAAGAACATGACTGACGTATTAGAAAAAATTCAAAATAGGGCTCTTAGATTTGTTTACTCAAAGTATGCCAGGCAGGAAAGTGTTTCCGCGCTGCGTTTGCAAGCACGTGTCGCAACTCTCGCTAGCCGACGACAGCTGGCTTGTCTGAAGTTTCTTTTCCTTCTTTCGAACAACTCAGTAAATATAAATAAGGACACGTACCTAAAAGCTCCGAACCGTCACTCCAGCAGAACTAACAACGAGAAATGCATACGCCCATTCTTGTCACGCTGTCACACTTTTAAGTATTCTTTTTTTCCCGCAGTTATAGAGTTGTGGAATGACCTGCCGAATGACGTCGTCAGTGCTCAATCACTTGATTAATTTTGTCGCTGCTGCAATCTCATTTAGAGGCATTGGAATAAATTGACTGGTATCTGTGCGCAAATAAAGGCAAAAACACTGTATCGCGCATGTACTGGCACATTGTTACACGTGTTAACAGTTCTCACATGTAGTATTTCATGTTACTTGTTCCTAGGGCACAACCTTGTTATTGCTATGTTCTTATTTATCATAAACATGTATGCGTTTTTTTGTTTTTTTTGTTTTTTACACCCTTGAAATACTTATATGCATGGTTCTTCTATTACTTTTTCTTTGGTGTTGTCGCTGTTATGGTTACCTTGTACTGCGGATTTTCCCTTTTTATTTTTTTCCTGATATGAAGTCCACCTTATTTTGTATGCCCTCTCCTGTATAGGCCTGAAAAGGCCTACAGTATTGAATAAATAAATAAATAAAAAGTATGAAAGGTCGGTTATAATCCGAAGCTCGCAAAATTGGTTGTGAGGTCAGGGCTGGTTTCAATGCCAGGAAAGAACCTTCCTTAATTCGTAGAATAACAGAGAGCTGAGCTAGTTGGTAAGTATTCATTCTGAAAAGACAGGGCGTGCAAACACGGACACAATTCCTTAAGGTGGTAGCCACCTTCAAAAGTCGAATTTTTTTCACGAGGTCGATTTTTAGTTTTCTATTTTTTGTGCACGCCCAAACATTAAAAAATATGTTGCAACAAAAATTATCCTCCTATCATGATTAGTTTGCAAGTTACAGCAAGTTTTCCATAACCCACGCAAGTATAGCGAAGCCGAAACCACATTGTGTTTTTTTCGAAAGTAAGCGTTGTTTCGTCTATATCAATGATATTCAAAATACTTCATAAATTTTATTGTGACTGTTACATAAGAGCATGTCATTGAATATAACTCTGTGTTTCTAATTGTTCTTAAATGTCTAAAAACGGGCACAGGAGGGACGCACACTTCTTGCAAGCTCTGAAATCTTTGTTTGCGTTTTTCTCAAAACAAGAATTTGCTCCAAGTCATGTGATGCCAACTTTCATAACTGTTTCCTCAGTGTGTACTTCGAACTGAAATTTTGTATAAACGTTTACAACGTGTATATCTGTGAAATGAACTAGAATAAAAAAATTGATGGAATATTTTCAAATTCCCAGCTAATTTCGCAAACAGGTTCAGTAAATTGGCTCTTTTTACCCGTCTTTTTTTTTTTAAAGGGACACTAAAGAGAAACAACGAATTGGTTTTGATTGATAAATTGTGCTCAGAGAACCTTGTGTGGTTTATTTCACCACCATAGGTTTATTATTAGAGGAGAAAACCAAGTTCAAAGTTTCATTTTTAAATTTCGCGCCGAACTTTGTAATTCGTGACATAAAAGGTTTCAAAGAGCATTTAACGTATTTTGGCGCCACTGGCTCGACGAAATTTGCACAACCTCGTTATTTCAAATGTCCGGCCCCCTCACAGGACAATGTACTTCGATTTAACCGATTAGGAACTACGTAGGCCCAAGCAGGCGCCGTCAAAAATATGTGACGTCATGGCAAATGGTGCGGGAATTACAAGGTGGCGTCGCCACCTGTATTTTCTTTTTGCGCGTTTTCTGACTCATGAAGCGTCTTCTCGCAGCAAGCGTGGTGTTTTTGGTGTCGTGGAAGACTACTTTACTAATGCGAGAAAAATCGTTTTGCTCTTTAGTGTCCCTTTAACATTACTTCCTTCATATTTGCTGCATAATATTTATCCTAGTTCATTGCATAGCTCCAACCTTTAGTTACGCAAATGCCAAAGCTTTACTGAATTAAGCCACCCATTAGTCACTTATCACGGCTGACGTGACCACCAGTTTTAAGGCATTTTTTGACAATGATCACCTCCCAAAAAATAAATAATCAATATTTTGCACTATAAATGGCTGGGCAAGTTAAATATGACATGCGTGTTTTGACGAAAAAGTTAATTCAACGCCGGCTGCTCCTCAAAAAAATTTTTTTTGAGTGGCCTACCACCTTAATTCGTCCCGCATCACCTTAATGGGCACTCCCTTCCTTAAACTGTAGGTCAGAGGACTGGCGATCTGTGAATAGCAGGGGATATGGTGTTGGTACTGTCCAGTGAGGCCTAGAAATGGCCTGACATCAGTTTTAGTGATAGGTCGGGGATAGTCCTCGATGGCGGCAAGTTTTACCTCGTGAGGCCACCGGCATCCCCGCCCAAAAATGTGGACCAAATACTCCCCTTCCGCCTGTCTCAACTGACACATTTCTGCTCTAAACACGAGTCCCGCGTCACTCAAACGCATCAGGACGTCCCGAAAGTGACTTAAGTGTTTTTCCCAGCTGTCCGATAAAAGTCAGAGTTTCGCCGCAACGGTGAAGCACGAAAAGAACACACACAGGACGAGCGCGAAATATCATGCGTACACAGCTCGACACTTCAAGCACACTGCTCACACATAAAACAGGACGCACGAAACGAACGAACAGGTACACACAGGACGAGCGCGAACTAACTGTAACATTTGTTACTTATTTCTGTTTGAACAGTGCGCTCCTTTCGCAAACGGGGCCGCTGCAGCGAGCGAAGTGACCTTCGTACGCTCTGTGACTTCAGCGCGGGCATCACGGGGAAAGCACAAGAGAAAGCACGCTCCCCTTAACCCTTCTCTTGTGATTTCTTGCGCGAAATAGCCACATCTGTGGCTTCTGAAAGATTTCTATGTCAGAGGGACCAGACTGGAGAAGAGCGACCCATTTTGGACTTGAGTCGCAAATTGAGCAACAGGGAAGAGGCTTATAGCACATCAGAAAATGAATGTGCTTGCATTGTTTGGCGTTCGAAGGTCGTCGGCATTAAGTCAAAGTCATTTATTATTATATTATACATAAAAATGGCGATACAGGAAAACACACAGACGAGGGTCCCATAGTCGAAGACTGCAGCGGGACCCTCGGTCAATAATAGTTAACAAGAAGTAAAAACAGCGAGCAGGTGAACACTAACAACAAAAATGAAACGCAATAAACACACATAATATCCAATAGTCAAAAATGTATATTGAAACACAGTGGACAAAGCACAATAACTAAAAAAACTAACAGTAATTATAATACAAATGAGCCATTGTTAAAACAAGAAGCTTACAAGTAGCGATATGTTGAATTGGGTAAATTTACATTTGCAAGTAAAGAAGTTGATTGGCATATTTGAAATCATGAAAAGACGAAGTTTTGACAGTCAGGGGCAAATCATTCCACGATTTTATGGCGGTGAGTGTCGAGGTCTTTTTGCCGTAGTTAGTATGTACAATAGGCAAAAGAAAGTTAGAGCTATGTGCAAAGCTGCTTTTTTTATTTGTATTAGTAAGATATCTGGAATCAATAAATCGTATGAGAGCTCTTTATTAAGCATTTTATGAAACATAATAGTCAGATGATACCTAAACAAGCCTGTTATATGTAAAAAAATCACAGCATATCCACGGAGTGAATGATGATGAGTGGGCGAAGCTGCGGAGGTTCATCGGTAAACCGTGACTCTTCCGTGAATTCTGCCCAGTATATCATCACCGACGTGAGATCGGGCGCGCTTATACTAAAGGTTCGATTAGAGTTATGACAACTTGCAGCTCACTTTAATTTTACATGTACGCTGTGAATTTTCATTGTTTAGAAAACCATTGCTTTAGAAAACATCTGGCGTCTTTCGTTAAGCAGCTGGCGTCTTTTCGTTTCGCTTTAGAAACATCTGGCGTCTTTTCGTTTTGCTTTTAGAAAACATCTGGCGTCTTTCGTTGGTTTATTTCATCAATCAACGGCGTTTTGAACAAAATTTTTATTGTTTAATAACGCACAGGAGAAATCTCACCAGGCACTACCTTGGAGGTAAACAATGGCTGCTAATGGGAATGAGAGACAGAAGAAATCGGCTTTTAGCTAACACTTACACTTCTACTTCTACTAACGTTTCCTACTGGAACATGCCAATGGCTGCTAATGGGGAATGAGGGACAGAAGAATTCGGCTTTTAGTTAACGCGCACGCTGCGAATTTTTTATTGTTCAACAACGCACAGGAGAAATCTCCCACCGGCACCACCTTGGAGGTCAAGATCTGGTACTAGCGTTACGACTGGTTACGCACTACGAGGGACGAACGGGTGCCGCTTTAAGGAGCTTCGCCCCTAAAATGTCATAGTTTCGCCGCAAGGGCGAAGCAATGAATGCGATAGCAAGAAATCGAAATGTCACACGAAGAACCAGAAGCAGCTCGATACTTGCAGCGTGCCGCTGAAGCACGCAGAAGGACGCCCTAAATGAACGCACAGGCAAGCACAGGGCAAGCGTGAACTAACAACTGTCACAACTGTTACGCCTATATGCTTGAGCAACACGCTGCAAGTGGCGACAATGGAGAATCAGACGCTTGCTTGCTTGCTTGGCCAACATTTTTTGGCTCTTACCCACTACGGAGGATTGGCCATAAAACCTGCGGTTAATATAAGTGGGGAAATTTAGAATTCAGACCCTATTAGATATTTCTTCTTTTAAACTGCGGCGCGTGGAGTGACCCTCTGCGTCTTCTACCACAGGGGGCCCGTCTGATGCAAGGTGTGCCCTGTGTTCGTTGTCTTTTTTTTTCCCTTCCACATCCCGAGTGGGTAGAGAAAATGGCCACTTTGTTGTGCGCGTCTCAAGGGCAGTATTCGAAATGAAAGAAGATTAGGAGCGCTGCGTCTGCAAGTGTCGACAATTTAGAATCAGACGCTCTAGATATTTCTTTTTCTTTTAAACTGTGGCGCGTGGAGTTACCCTCTACGTCTCCAGCCACACGGGTCCGTCTGATGCAAGATGTTCCCGGTGTTCTTTCTTTTTTAGGGGCGTAGCTTCTCTTAGTCTAACCTTGTCACGTCTCCGTTGTCCGGCGTCAACGGCAGTATCTCTGTCCGGCGTAAACGGCAGATGGCGCTGTCTCATAGAAGTACATACAAGCTGTAGTTCAGGGACGATATTCTAGATAGCGCTGTACACAATACGTGTCGTCCTCATCATTTCTCGTCTCATTTCCTAGATGGCGTTGGTCCAATAGAATTCTATGCAATGTGGTGCTTGTGTGAATTGACGCTAGATGGCGCTAGAAGTGCCGCTGCTCTCCGATTGGCTGCTGCACGGGCTGCGCGGGGATGCGCGGGGAGCGAGCGCCTCTCTCATTCTCCTGGATCGTCGCCGTGCCTGTCGGATCGTTGGTGGAGCATGAACGATGCGCAGCGGCGGGCGCTCGCTTGGCGGCAGCCAGCCGGATCCCGAGAAGGTGCACGCCAAGGACGCCGCTGAGAAACGGGCTCAACGAGAAGCCAATCCCGAGACCATGATTGCTTCAGGAGCTTCGCCCAAGCTCTTCATCATTCACCCGTGGATATGCTGTAATTTTTTTTCCTTCCACATCACGAGTGGGTACAGAAAAGCGCCACTTTGTCGTGCGCAACTCAAGGGCAGTTTTCAAACTGAAAGGAAATTAGGACCGTTGCGTGATAGAAAACACGCTCCTCCGAGATTTGCTTACCACCAGCGGTACATGGTGTGTATGAATAGCTCGCCGTTATTTCGCCAGCGCATACATGGCGTGTGGCTGAGTTGCCTAACGCAGCGCGCTGGGGAGCGAGGGGTTGCTGGTTGGAATCCGCGGTCGGGTACTTCAGAATTTCTTCTGGTTTATTAAATGCGAAGCATTTCTTAGCGAACCTCTGGCACTTTGAGCGTTTCTATCAACGTATCTATCTATCTCGCTGCCTACGTCTGGGTGCTCTCATGATCGCCTCCTTAACTTGGTGTAGACCAAAACTTGCATGGGAGAATAAGAGGATTTGAAGAATATGATTGGTGGTCATGACATGAATAACGTTAAAATCCTGTCGCGTACGTCGTCAAAATCTTTCCACTAGACACGTGTGGCATATACCCGTTTACCATGGGCCGCGGTGTACGGGTGTGCGCCACAGGTGATAGACAGTTTATATCTACCCAGGAACGGCGAGAACAGACATTGGTAACTACTTAAATGCTATAGCGTTAAGGAAAACCAACATCGGCTGCGTTGACTCAAAGAATAGAAAGAATGAAAATTAGGATCCCAGCAGGAATCGAACCCAAACATTCTGCGTGGCAATCAGGTATTCTACCACAGAGCCACGGCAGATCTATAAACTGGTTTGTATAAACAGTCTACGCAGGCGTAATATCGGTTCAACGTGAATTGTGGTTGTGGTGCTTGCTATCTAATTTTACAATAAAGCAATAAACACTACATGATGCTCTTACGATGTGTATTCCTACGATACAGGCGTCATATCAGATTAACGTCTGTAGTTCCAGCGTTGGCTCCACTTTTATAACAGTCTAATAAACATTACGTTTGTATTCCTATGGTTCAGCAAGCTATATTGAAGCATTGCTAGACCCTGGAGGAATACATTAACGAAAGTTACATATGATACCCACATCACCGCACCGTACAGTGCACTTCGTCCACCAGAACGACGCACTGTCCTCTTCATTTCTTACGAGGCTGGTCGATGACCTCATGCTGACCGAGGATGATGCCAGATTGATTGAGAGCCGCTTTTTTGACTAGACTACGTAGGGCACATACGCCCAGGTAGTCTACGAATAAGACAAACACCATCCACTGATGTTGGTCTACGTAGCACTATCCAGGCCTACCAGCCTCGACGGCCTATACCTCAACAACGCGAAGGGTGACTTCAGGTTCCAACATGTCACCGGCTCTATCGACAGACAATTTGTCGACGAAGTGACCGAGGCATCCACGATTTCGAAGAGCTGTACTATACCTCATACTTCATTACACATGAGCCCCTCGTCTCCGCGATCACGACCGGATCCGATAACAAGTCGTGATCAGCTGCTGGTGCTCACTCAGCACGGTGATGATGCCCTTGTTCAAGAACTGTCAAGAACTCCTTGCACACATGCACACGGGTTCATGAAACGTGTATACGTTCTCGGGACACGTATAAGCACTACATATCAGGTTACCGCTTCTGGTGTTGGTAATACCCGCGTTGCCATTTGCAGCGTTACCCAACCGTAAACAACTGGATATATAACATATATGCGGCTCTACAACATATATATGTGTGCGTATAAAATTTATACAAATCTTTATCGTCATTTTGTAACGAGTCGCTCAGTAAATAGTGTTACGCCACAGTCAACTACCCGCCGCATGCTTCGCATAACATCGACTCCCACAGTGCGTGGGATCTGCCGAGTTTTAAATGCGAAGCATTTCTTAGCGAACCTCTGGCACTTTCAGCGTTTCTATCTACGTATCTATCTATCTATCTATCTATCTATCTATCTATCTAGCCGCCTACGTCTGGGTGCTCTCATGATCGCATCCTTAACTTGGTGTATACCAAAATTTGCATGGGAGGGTAAGACGATTTGACGAATATGATTGCCGGGTCATGACATGAATAACGTTAAAATCCTGTCGCGTACGTCGTCAAACCCTTTCCACTATACACGTGTGGCACATACCCGTTTACCACGGGCCGCGGTGTACGGGTATGCGCCACAGGTGATTGACAGTTTATATCTACCCAGGAACAGTGAGAAAAGACATTGGTAACTTAAATGCTACAGCGTTAAGGAAAACCAACATCGGCGGCGTTGACTCAACGAATGGAAAGAATGAAAATTAGGATCCCAGCAGGAATCGAACCCAAGCATTCTGCGTGGCAATCAGGTATTCTACCACTGAGCCACGCCAGATCTATAAACTGGTTTGGAAAAACAACCTACGCAGGCGTAATACCGGCGCACCGTGAATTGTGGCTGTGGTGCTGGCTATCTAATTTCACAAGAAAGCAATAAACACTACATGATACTCCTACGATGTGTACTCCTACGATACAGGCGCCATATCAGATTGACGTATGTAGTTCCAGTGTTTGTTCCGCTTTCATAGCAGTCTAATAAACATTACGTTTGTATTCCTATGATTCAGCAAGCTATATTGAAGCATTACTCGACCCTGGAGGAATACATTAACGAAAGTTACATATGATATACATACATATGATAACGTTACATAGATATGATAACGAAAGTTACCGCACGGTAAAGTGCACTTCGTCCACCAGAACGACGCAGTGTCCTCTTCATTTCTTACGAGACTGGGCGATGGCCTCATGCTGACCGAGGATGATGCCAGATTCATTGACAGACGCTCTGTAGACTCGGCTACGTAGGCCGCATACGCCCAGGTAGTCTACGAATACGACAAACACCCCCCACTGATTTTGGTCTACGTAGCACTATCCAGACCTACAAGCCCCGACGGCCTATACCTCACCAACGCGAAGGGTGGCTTCAGGTTCCGACATGTCGCCGGCTCTGTCGACAGACAATGTGTCGACGAAATGACCGAGGCATCCACGAATTCCAGCAGCTCTACTATACCACATACTTCACTACACATGAACCCCTCGTCACCACGATCACGGCCGGATCCTATAACAAGTCATGACCAGCTGCTGGTGCTCACTGATCACGGTGATGATGCCCTTGTTCAAGAACTGTCAAGAACTTCTTGCACACATGCACACAGGTTCGTGAAACGTGCGTGCGTTCTCGGGACACGTATAAGCACTACATATCAGCTTACCACTTCTGGGGTTGGTAATACCCACGTTGCCATTGGCAGCGTTACCCAACCGTAAACAACTGGTTATAAACACATATGCGGCTCTTCAACCTATATATGTGTGCGTATAAAATTTATACAAATCTTTAGCGTTATTTTGTAACGTGTCGCTCAGTAAAAAAAGTTACGCCAGTGTCACCCACCCGCCGCATGCTTCGCATAACATCGACTCTCACGGTGCGTAGGATCTGCCGAACTTTTTGTGCATTGTGCCTTTTTTTATTTATCTACATACATATACATATACGGGACATGACGGCCTTGACAGACGGCGAAGTCGACGGAAAAAATCAGCCAAGAGTGTCCATATAATTGCTATCGCAATAAAAGTCACACTTTCACCGCAAGCGCGAAGCAATGCATGCGATAGCAAGAAATGGAAATGTCGCACGAAGAATCAGACGCTTGCATGCTTGACTGCTTGCTTGACCCTTAAAGGGATGCTGAAGGGGTTTTACAATTCGGTAAAACTTTGTAGTTAACTAGGACCAACATGATTGTCGACGATGGCGTAATTTTTTTCGCAGTTGTGGCAGCAGGAGCTTTAAAATACGCGAAAGAAAAGTTCGTCTTGCTCCCCCCAAGCAAGCGCGTTTAAAGTGTGGGCGTGGAAATGAGGTAATCAGAACTACGTCATAGTCGGTAGTTTTGGCCACGGTGGTAGAATAACAGGTGGCCCGACGCGCCGTTCCGCCAATGCGCCGCGCGTGTCACGGAGGTGCTCGAGTTGCCGCCGGTTTTCCGCAAGGTGGCAGCAGGTATACTCTGGGCCGATATCTCCGCTCCGGAGCATTTGAAAGCATATGGCCAGCGTGCGTGGCGAGCATTTAAACTGCAATTTACATCTTTAATTGTTGAGAAAGAGATCCGCGGTGTATTTATTACACCAGAGAGAGGCCTTGAGCAACACTGAAGAGTTGCCGTGGCTTAGAACGGACGCGCCACTAATGAAAGCATGCAGCGCAACCAGCGTGGCAGCGGCGTCTCTTCCTTTCTGCTTGGTCATCTTCGATAAATGCGGAGGCGTCTGTGGGTGCAAGCGTCCGAAGAGCGTCCCTATGCGACGCAACCAGCGTTGCAAAGTCGCAATCAGCCGTCGAGTCATGATCACGGCCAGATCACGGTGTTCGTCATTAGATGATCCCACGGCTTGAGATCCGCCCTGATGCGTCGCGTTTGTTGCGCTCTGTCAAACCAACGCGCGTGACCGCATCGGTGTTTCCAGTCACTTTGTAAGCTGGAACCACGGCTGAAACCACGGTGGCTCGATCTGTGCCGCTGATGCGGCGGCCACCATGGGATGAAAACGATTCGCTCCAAATGGCAAATCTGGCTACAAAACGTGCAAACAAAAGCTGTGTCTTTTCTCCGCGCCGAAAGACGAAAAGCGACTGCAGTTGTGGAGAAACCCAATTGCACGGATAGACCGCCAGCTACAGTCCTCCGACATACATACGATAATTGGATTGGATTGGATTGGAATAACTTTATTAACAAAGTCCGGAGGCGTGTGCCTTAGCACGCGGTGGGCCGCTCCCACGACGGGACAGTCAGGACGAGACCTACCGCCGCATCGTGGGCCCTCTGGAGAGCCCAAAGTTGTGACTGAATGTCCGGACTCCTCAGAGCGGAGCCCCACTTGCTGGCCGATGCTGTATCAGTGCCACGTACCGAGGGGCACTCCCAGAGCATGTGGTGTAAGGTGGCTAAACCGCCACATTTCGTACATGAGTTAGTTAAGTAAACATCAGGATAAAGCTTGTGCAGAAAGGCAGGGTTAGGATATGTTTCAGTTTGCAGCAATCTCAGTGTCAAAGCCTGCGCCCTGTTTAACTTCCGAGCTGGAGGCGGGAAGACTCTCCTACCCATAGCGAAATGTAAAGTAATTTCATTGTACGTGGTCGGTTGATCCCTCTTTACCAATCCTCCAGGTTGACCCAGAAGTCCTCCATGGTCGCGGATAGTTAACCCTCGCGCCCTGGAGTGGGCCAGCTCATTGAGATTGATAATCCCCCCTACCATGGAGCCCATATGAGCAGGGAACCATGTAAGGGTATGAGTTCTAATTGACCTCTCACCGAGTATTGCTTTGGCCTCTTTACACACAGCACCAACAGTGAAAGCGCGAATGGCCGCCCTAGAATTACTATATATATTTTCGTGATTTTCATCGAGGAGAGCCATGGCGATGGCAACCTGCTCGGCTGCATTAGCAGTTTGGGCGTATACCGACGCCGCATTAATGGTAACCCCCTGGTGGTTAATTGCAACTACCGTAAACCTGCCACTGTTGCCGTCATATTGTGCCGCGTCTACGAAGCAGCCACCCCATTGGAGACCCTCAACGTCGCGGAGAAGGGCCAGAGCTCGCGCTCTCCTCCTGCCTACATTTCGCTGGGGATGCATGTTCCTCGGGACAGGCGAGACGATAATGTTCTCCTGATCTCTCGTCAACCCTTGGTACAGAGCATCAACCTGAGCCGGTGGAGTACCTATATCCGCGAGAATTCTCCTGCCTGCTTTTGAGCCAGAGAGTCGAATTACCTGTGCTCTTTCTTGCGCTTCCGCGATTTCCTCCAATGTATTATGAATTCCCAACTGCAGGAGACGATCCGTGTGGGTATAATTGGGGAGCCCCAGGGCACTCTTTACCCCCCTCCTAATCATCGCATTAAGCTTATCCCTTTCCACTCTCTTCCAAACGTGCATTGCCGCCACATATGTAAAATGGCACAACAGAAAGGCATGGATAAGCCTGACCAAGTTATCCTCTGATAACCCTGCCCGTCGATTAGCCACCCTCCTAATTAGCCTAATAACACTATCTGTCTTTTTCGCTAATCTTTGAATCGTGATGTTATTGGTGCCCGTCGCGTCATACCTAGGATTCGAATGGAAGCGACCTTGGGTATTAACCCACCACTCTTGGTACGGAGGTGGATGTCGGTCTCTAGTGGTGGCACCCAGCCTCTCGGTCGGGGGCCCCTCCTGACCGGCTTATACAGAAGTTCAGACTTCTCCGGGGAGCAGGAAAGACCTGTGCCCTCCAGAAAGCACTCGGTAGTGTCGACTGCCTCCTGCAGGGCAGCCTCTACAGCGCCATCACTACCTCCCGGACACCAAATGGTGATATCATCTGCGTAAATTGTGTGACCAACATCCTGAATTCTTCATCGTAACTTATTTTAGCGCACACTGACACACGGACACAGAAAAGAAGGGTACACCACAAGCGCTACTATCAACTGAAGGTTTTATTCAGAAAAGGAACATATATATGTCAAAGTAGTCACCCTCTGCCCATGCGCACCGTCGTAGTTTCAAATCCATGTCATCGTACCGTATCTCATGTGTTAATTATCCGCTTTAGCAGTGACACTTCTTTTTCGAAAATTGAAAACTTCTTTTTCGAATTTTCGAAAATCCTGAATTCCACTAAGCTGCCTCGAGAGACCAGCCATGGCAATGTTAAAAAGTAGGGGTGAAAGAACAGAGCCCTGCGGGGTGCCCCTATCGCCCAGGACTTTCACATCCGATTCCAGATCGCCAACTTTAAGGATGGCACTCCGACTGCTCAGGAAGGATCTGACAAACGCATGAAACGAGGAACCTAGGTTGAGACCAGAGATTGAATTCAGAATGAAATCATGACGGACATCATCAAAAGCTTTTTTTAAATCCAAGCCCAGGATCGCCCTGGTATCCCTAGTATGATTATCTAAAATTTGAGTCTTAATGATTTTCATAGCATCCTGGGTGGAGAGGCCCGGCCTAAAGCCAATTAAGTAATGAGGAAAGATATCATTGTCTTCTATGTAAGCCGCAATTCTGTTCTGGATAACGTGCTCCACCACCTTTCCCACGCATGACGTGAGAGAGATGGGACGGAGATTATCCAAACTCGGCGCTTTACCGGGCTTGGGTATGTGGATCACCTTGGCCAGCTTCCATTGCTCCGGGATATCACCTGCCTTCCAAATCTTATTAATCTCGTCAGTGAGATATTCAACAGAGTCATCTTCCAAGTTTCTAAGTGCTTTATTGCTAACCCTATCCGGACCCGGTGCTGATCCGCCGTTGAGTTCGTGCAGGGCTCGTCGCACGTCACTTACTCCGAAGGGTTCATCCAAATGAGGACACGGTGTCCCTTCATACGCCGGATAGGCTTGCATGTTGGAATCGGGAGCTAGCGGTAGATACTTATTAGATAGCTGCTCTAATATCTCCGCTCCCAAGGAGGACTTTTGAGCAAGATGGAGTATTTTAGCAAGGACCCCCCTTTGATTAGATTTTGTGCCCGACTCATCCAGAAGATGTTTTAGAAGGTTCCATTTACCCCTCGTTCGCATTTGTCCATCGACTGAATTACAAATTTCATCCCACTGCTGCCTGGATAATGTTTGGCAATGTTCTTCAACTTGCTTATTTATCTCTGCAATCTTTTTCCTAAGCTTACGATTAAGCCTCTGGCCCTTCCATCGTTCCAACAGTGACTGCTTGGCCTCCAATAAATGCGCAAGTCTACTGTCCATTTTGTCGGTCGGTACCTCTGTCTCAATCGTCTTAGTGACTGCCTTAACATCCTGCAGCAGCATCTCTGTCCACTGCTCCAGAGACTCTGGTTTTTCCCCTCGTTCAGCTCGAGCCGTGCGTGACTCTCTAAACTTATCCCAGTCCAGATAGGAGAACTTTCTTCTATATTTTGCCTCCATTTGTAATTTAGTGACGTTAATATAGTGGTCGCTGCCTAAATCTGTCAGAAGGTTTTCCCACCCGACTGAGCCCGCATTTTTGACGAAGACTAGATGCGGCGTAGAGTCCCTGGTGGTGGATGTGCCGCGTCGAGTAGGAAATGCCGGGTCCGTCATTAATATTAGACCCACATCCCCCGTCTCCTGCCACAAGCTCCTACCCTTAACAGAATCATATGGGGCTACAACCAGAGGGGAGAGCCCAGCCATTCTCGTTGCCTTAGCTATGATGGTCTTAAAACGCTGACTGTGATCACTAGGGCTACTATATATATTCAATATAAAGATACTGGAAAGGTTGGCAGCGCTCGGAATGACCTCAACCAAGGAGATCTCCGTTTTTCTAGGCCTAACCCCGAGATCATGTGTTACGAAAGTGAATCTGTTACTGACCAATGTTGCAATGCCCCTACCTTCCCCTTTAATTACGTGTGCCTTGTAACCCGGGAGGGCTACGTTATCGGACAGCGTCTCCTGCAGTAGGATCACTTGTGGCTTCTCGCTGTGAGCGCGGACAAATTGCTGCAAGGTGCCCCTTTTGCTAAGGATCCCCCTGCAGTTCCATTGCCATATACGAAATTCAGCGTGCGAGGCCATTTTGATCATTAGAGGGGCTCCCTGACCCCTTGGTCAGGTTCTCTACAGTAGGAGGGCTACTATTCGAACTTTGGATACCCACGAGAGATGGCGTCGACATTGGCGTTCCCTCGTGAAAGAAATCCGGGCGGACCTTAGTTGCTACTCTGATATCGGGGCTCTGCACCATAGGGTCGGCGTTCTGTAATTGAGACTCCACGCATTGAATCCTTACATTTTGAGCATCTATCTTTCGGTCCATAACCGTGAGACGGTGATCCATCACCGACAGGCGCTCATTAAGTCTCTGAATCTCAAGGCAAATTGAAGTGAGAGTCTCCTTAATTTCAGATTTAGCCTTAGCCTGCACATTCTCGGCTGAACTGCTAACAGCCTTTCGCTTGGCTGGGTTGCCGGAGGGGCCCGCTTCCACGACCATGGGAACCTCCGTGGGTTGAGGAGAGGGAGGACCTGAGAGCTGAGAAGCAGATGATGGAGTCGGTTGAGATTTACTGGTACGTCTTAACTCAGCCATTTCGGCTCTCAGTGACTCAATAATGCTGCGCATTTCAGCATTCTCCTTCCGAAGTTGGTTTAACTCCTCTAGACCCTGCTCTGGCGCAGTGCCCCCCGTTACCTTTCCGCCGGGTCTTCCGCCGCTGCGCACCCGATCAGCCCAAGTGCCACCTTGCAATGCCGGTTCGGATTCACCCTGGAAATGGACCTTTCCTTGCGGGTCCCCAGTCCGGCTCCTCGAGCGAGATCGGCCCCTCAATTTGGACCGACGACGACTCTTGGACCGGGACCGGGGTCGACCCTCAGAAAAGCCTCCATCCTTCCGGCCTCGAGAACGACTCCTGGACCGTGCGCTGGATCTGGACGGGCTGCGTGGCCGTTGCGACGAGTCACAGTCATCCGCCTGGGCTTCAGCGTGTTGGGTCAGACCCACGTCGGCGCTGGCAGGTTCCGATGGCTGGCTACGGCGCTCGGATTCTGCACGGCGCTCTCTTCTCCGCCGTCGCACAATAAAAGGAAGTTGGAACCTCTGCTTGCAACTTTTGTCAGTCGTAGCGTGCGGACCACCACAGAGCCCACATTTCGGGGAACACGTATGGTTCTCACCAGGATTGCTGATCCCGCATTGCTTGCACACAGCTTCGTCCGGTGTCGGACAAACATCCGCCCTATGCCCCAGTCTGCCACAGGCGTAGCAGCAGTCATGCTGACGATGGTAGAGCGAGCATCTGACCAGCGCCGTGCCGAAATAAACAAAATTTGGCACCTTGTAGCCGTCGAAGACGATAACCACCGTTTCACTGTTCTTGATGCGCTTCACTCCCAAAGCCGAAGGGTTTCTGTCAGTGAGGATACTCTTCTCCAGATCCGTCTGGCTCTCTGATATATCAATCTTTCGAATGACCCCCTTACATGTCGCATGCGGGGCAGCCTCATAGGTGTTGATCTCATACTGCTTGATTCCCAATGTAAGGCATCTCATCCTGAGGTAAGAGTCGGCGTTCGCCCGGGACGCCGTGCTGATAACTATAATATTTTGCATTGCATTCGGGCAGACAACATCCTGACCGGCTAGCTCAGGCGCAATTCCGGCCGCCACCGCGATCGCCCGGCCTAGTCTAGCCGAGCCCGTCTGCTGAACATCCAAGCCACCTCTAGGGCGAACGATAATCTTCCAGTGCTCGCTCGGCAGCCGGGGCATTCTTGATGATTTGATAACTTTGTTCAAGTTTAGGTCCTTTCTTATTGCATTGAAATAACCGCCGGCGTCGCCGCATGTCGTGGCACGCTCTGTAGCACTAGCGTCTGTGCGCCTAGAGTGTTTCTTGACCGCGGCGGAGCGCCAGCCGTGCTCTTCTCCAAAATCCTCCGGCGGAAGGTCGTCGCCTTCCATAACAACAGCCGCACCCTCCATCATATCGGCCAAGCCGGAGGAGCGAAGGACGCGTCCTGCCCGGCAGACGCCAACAATGCGTTCTGGTCGTTCGTCTTGGCCGGCGCGGCGAGGCCGTAGAGGTAAAAGTCCGATAAAATGCTAAAAGATCGACCTACCGGGGAAAGTCCGGTACCGACGTGATCCTTGGCGGCTTATGCGTCGATGCGTAGCAAAATCCTGAGGCACAGCACAAGAAAAACCACAAAAATCATTTGCGAAAGCGGCAGCCGAAAGAACGCCCGACTGCTCCGCTCGACGCCACCTGGCGTTTTCCATACATACGATAACGTGAAAACCAAATGCTTTTTTAGGAGCTTGCTCGCCAAGCTTCTTATGCTCGCGCCTTGTCCTCACCTATGTGACCTTCGGCGCGGCGGCACACACCACGCTCGGCGCAGCTACGCTCTCTGGTGATTTCAAGAATGCTCACTAGATGGCGCCGCCGCTCAAGGCGGCACACACCATGCTCGGCGCAAGCGCGACTGCTCGAGGGCCGCACTGGCCGCACTAAAGTCCCTAGATTTTTCCTTTTTACTAACAGGGAAAAATCTAGGAACTTTAGGCCGCACCTCTCGTTTCGCTGGCTTCCTTTATCTTCGCCGGGAGCTAAGTGAACACTCTTCGTTGCCGCTCCGCAGCATGAACGGCAGCAGCGCGACGGGCTCGCAACGCAGCAGCAGCTTGGGAAGATCTCGCCTTGCCAATAACCAGCCAACACATGATGTCAAGTTACGCTCTCCGATGCGTATTGTACGACTGCAAACATCCCACCACCATCAGTGGCACCTGTATCGATGTTGCCTTCTCGAATTGCGTCCCATCATCGATGATCCCTTGGCAACATACTTTACTGATCATAAAGCAATCATCTTTAAAGGGAAACGAGTCCCCAAGCTCATCGAGGGACGCCCTTCTTGTACTTGGTAAAACAACATCTCTTGTGCATATATAATATTTCTAGTTAATCGAAATGTATATATACTTCATCAAAATGTATATAGAGCATCCAGCCTTACATTAATAAACATTGTTTATGTAATGCATATATAACAACGTTGTCACGTTTATATACAATGGTAGAGGAATGTGTTTGAACTTGGTAAAACAACATCTTTTGTGTATATATAATGTTTATAGTTCATCCAAATGTATATATATTTCATGAAATTGTATATAGAGCATCCAACCGTAAATTAATAAGCATTGTGGATGTAATGTATGTATAACAACGTTTTCACGTCTATATATGATGGTAGAGGAATGTGCACGGAGAATTCGCGGGTTACCCGATCATCTCCGAGCAAGCTCCTCTAACATCATTCACTTCGTGGATATGGCGGTGAATTTTTTTTACTCTGTACACTCGCCGGTAGGAATTTTCACGCTTTCGAAAAAAAAAATACGCGCGCGTCTCTTGCAATCGGCACCCTGTGACAGTCATATCGGGACTACCCGCGCCGATTAAAAACTTTTAAGCTTCATAAAGCCTGGCGCTCTTACTTTTGCGGTCGAAGCTGGCAGACGGCCACTACAAGCTAGTAAAAGCACAAACAACCGTTTAAAGCCACAAAATTAGCTAGAGAAACCGGTTTTTAGCAGCACAGCGAGAGCTTGCAATGCGCGTCTTTCGGCCCAAAAACTCGTCGCGAACCTAGCGGCGGCCGCGAGCAGCTCGAGCAGTACGGCGACGCGCTCGCGGCGCTCGATGGGCCACCTGTTTTATTCTACCACCGTGGTTTTGGCGGAGTCGTGGCCTCCGTGACTACTTCTGGCTGCGCGCGTTGCTGGAACCGATCGCGAAGGCCATGCATTTACAGAGCTGATGGCGCCGATGACGCGGCGCAATGAACCTGACGTCACCGCCTTTGCTCAGCAGTTCAAGAAGTCCTGCCGCTGCAGCCGCTGTTTTTTTTTGCCAAGAAATGCCATTTGCGTTCAGTTCTGTGAACTCTTACATTGGTTTTCGAATTCAGCAAGGATCAAACTATGATTACACATTCCAAAGTCATTTGTTTAAGTGCTTCAGCTTCCCTTTAATTATTGGTTCTTACCCACTACGGGGGATTGGCCATGAAACCGGTGCTTAATATAAGTGGGCAAATTTAGAATTTAGACGCTCTTAGATATTTCTTCTTTTTTTAAAGTGCGGCGCGTGGAGTGACCCTCTGCGTCTCCTACCACAGGGAACGTCTGATGCAAGGTGTGCCCAGTGTTTTGTAGCGTTAGCTGCACTTGCCTTGCCGGAGCCCATTTCGCGTAGATGGCCATGAGCCGTGCTGCGCATGCGCGACGATCAGTGATGCCACACAGCTGGGTCACCGGAGCTGGCATCTCACGCGCTCTCCGACACCGCCGCGCGCGGCTCGCCGCTGCTGGTCTGCGCCGCATTCGAGAGGAGTGGTGTCGTAGCCATAGACATAGTGGCGCCGGCTCGCGCGCAGCTATTCGCCTTCGCTGTGCAGTCGCCATCTGACACTGCGCTGGGGCCGCTTGATAGCGCCTCTGACTGGCGTTTGCAGGTGCGTAACGCCATGGAGAAGGAGAGTGCAAATGCTGCTCGACAGCGCAGAAGAGCCGAGGAGCTTATCTCATCGGATCCCGAAGTAGTTGTCTGGCAATTAGCGGTTCAGCGTACGAAGAATGAACAGAAGAAGGCTAATAATCCTAGGCAATCTGGAAAGCTAAGAATATTCAGCTGAACCTTTGCTAACGCTACGTATATCCTGGCATAGCCGAGCTAAGCTATTGCAATTCTTTTTGTCTTGTTTTTCCTTCTACATCCCGAGTGGGTACAGAAAATGGCCACTTTGTCGTTCGCGTCTCAAGGGAAATATTCGAAATGAAAAAAATTAAGAGCGCTGCGTCTGCAAGTGTGGACAATGGAGACTCAGACGCTCTTCGATATTTCTTTTTCTTTTAAAGTATGGCGCGTGGAGTTACCCCCTGCGTCTCCAGCCACACGGGGGCGTCTGATGCAAGGTGTTCCCAGTGTTCTTTTTTTCCTTCCACATCACGAGTGGGTACAGAAAAGGACCACTTTGTTGTGCGCGACTCAAGGGCAGTTGTCAAATTGAAAGAAAATTAGGAGCGTTGTGTGATAGAAAACGCGCTCACGCTCCTCCGAGATTTGCTTACCACTAGCGGTACAAGGTGTACAAAAAAGCTCACCGTTATTTCGCCGGCGCATACATAGCGTGTGGCTGAGTTGTCTAACGCAGCGCGCTTGGGACAGAGGGGTTGGTGGTTCGAATCCGGGTACTTCAGAATTTTTTTTCTGCTTTCTTTATGTGTGTGTCTTTATATATATATATATATATATATATATATATATATATATATATATATATCCGTGACATGACGGCGTCGACAGACGGCGACGGCAAAATTCAGCCGACAGTGTTCATATAATTGCTATCGCAATAATATTGTCACGTGGTCGTGACGTCCACGAAGACAACAGTCAGCACGTCCGAGCTGAAACTTTATTTGGCCGAACTTGTGGCCGAGAAACAGAAATTCAAACTACAGCAATGCGCTGATAGCGGCGAACAGAGCGTCGACCGTCGATCAACTGACAAGCGGTCAAGCGTGTCGACTTTTATACGGGGCGCTATCGAACTTTCCAGCGATATCGCTGGTGGCGGCGTTATCTCTCGACAAAGCTGGAACATTCGCGTGCGGCGCGCAATCTTAACAAAACGATCTACAATGATCGGGAAGCTTCGCGAACAATGTGACGCGGTTTGCGCTGAGCGTTGCTGACAGTCTTGGGGGGTGTAGCTTCAACTCATGAAACATAAGACGCGCGGCAATGTCCCCCTCTGAAAAAGCATCGTCCCGATGCTTATAAACAGAACATGAATGCATGCAATACTAAAGAAAACTAATAAAGAAAGCAAACATTAGAGTCCTCTGGTGCGTTAACCTGCATAGTACGGTTTAAGGCGCACCACATGCACGACCTCGGGTCGAGCTCGGCGCTCTGAGAGTCGTGATGCCCGTCGGGGACAACCTCGTAGTCGAGTGCGCCGAGACGTCGAAGTACCCTGTACGGTCCGAAGTATCGTCGCAGAAGCTTCTCGCTCAGTCCGCGTCGTCGTATTGGTGTCCAGACCCAGACACGGTCGCCGGGCTGGTACTCCACGAAGCGTCGTCGAAGATTGTAGCGACGGCATGTCGGTGTTCTGCTGGGTCTTGATGCGCAGGCGGGCGAGCTGTCGAGCTTCTTCGGCACGTTGTAAGTAAGCGGCGTCGTCGAGATTTTCTTCGTCGGTGACGTTCGGTAGCATGGCGTCGAGCGTCGTCGCCGGGCTCCTTCCGTAGACCAACTTGTACGGCGTCATCTGCGTCGTTTCTTGGACGGCCGTGTTGTAAGCGAAGGTCACGTACGGAAGGACGGCGTCCCACGTCTTGTGCTCAACGTCGACGTACATGGCAAGCATGTCGGCGATGGTCTTATTTAGACGCTCGGTGAGGCCATTGGTCTGAGGGTGGTAGGCGTGGTGGTGCGACTGTGGCTCGCCTCGCTGTACTTGAAGATCGCCTGAGTGAGGTCCGCAGTAAAGGCGGTACCTCTGTCTGTGATGAGGACCTCTGGGGCACCATGACGCAATACGATGTTCTCCACGAAGAACTTGGCTACCTCGGCCGCACTGCCTTTGGGCAAGGCCTTTGTCTCGGCGTAGCGGGTGAGGTAGTCAGTTGCTACGACGATCAACTTGTTGCCGGAAGTCGACGTCGGGAACGGCCCCAGTAGGTCCATCCCGACTAGCTGGAACGGCCGGTGAGGTGGTTCGATTGGCTGCAGAAGTCCCGCTGGCCTAGTCGGCGGTGTCTTCCGTCGCTGGCGACCTCGGCAAGTCTTAACGTAGTGGGCGACGTCGGCAGCAAGGCGTGGCCAGTAGTATTTTTCCTGTATCCTGGCGAGCGTGCGGGAAACACCGAGGTGTCCAGCCGTCGGGTCGTCGTGTAGGGCCTGGAGGACTTCTGGTCGCAATGATGAGGGCACGACAAGAAGGTAGTCGGCTCGAAGTGGCGAGAAGTTCTTCTTCACGAGAACGCCGTTCCGCAAGAAAAACGACGGCAGTCCTCGCTTGAATACCTTCGGAATATCGGCGGTCTTGCACTCGAGGTACTCCATAAGGCCCCCCAAATTCCGCGTCGGCTCGTTGCCTTTCGGCGAAGTCATCGGCACTTATAGTTCCGAGGAAGCAGTCATCGTCGTCGTCTTGCGGCGGCGCGTCGACGGGGGCACGAGACAGGCAGTCGGCGTCAGAGTGTTTTCGTCCGGACTTGTACACGACGGTAATGTCGAATTCTTGCAGTCGTAGGCTCCACCGTGCGAGACGACCTGAAGGGTCATTCAAGTTAGCTAGCCAACACAAGTCGTGGTGGTCGCTCACAACTTTGAAGGGCCGGCCGTAGAGGTAGGGGCGAAACTTCGATGTAGCCCAGATGATGGCCAGGCACTCCTTTTCTGTTGTGGAATAGTTGATTTCTGCCTTTGATAGCGACCGGCTAGCATAACTGATGACCCTTTCCAGCCCGTCAGTCTTCTGCACAAGGACGGCGCCGAGTCCTACGCAGCTTGCGTCGGTGTGGATTTCGTATCGGCGTCTTCGTCGAAATGCGCTAGTATCGGAGGCATCTGAAGGCGTCGTTTAGGTTCTTGAAATGCTTCGATTTGCGCCGTTTCCCACTTGAATGGCACGTCGGTCTTCGTGAGGTGCGTTAGTGGCTCGGCTATTCGTGAAAATTCCTTGACGAAGCGTCTGTAGTAGGCGCACAAGCCGAGAAAACGGCGTACGGCCTTCTTATCGGTGGGTGGCGGGAAGGCAGCGATGGCAGCTGTTTTGCGCGGGTCCGGGCGAACACCATCTTTGCAGATCACGTGACCCAAAACAAGAGCTCCTCGTACGCGAAGCGGCACTTTTCAGGCTTCAGGGTGAGTCCAGAGGTCCTGACTGCTTGAAGTACAGCTTCAAGGCGCCGAAGGTGTTCGTCGAAGTTTGAGGAAAACACAACGACGTCGTCCAAGTACACGAGGCACGTCTGCCACTTCAAGCCGGCCAGTACTGTATCCATAACGCGTTGAAATGTCGCAGGTGCCGAGCAAAGACCAAAGGGCATGACCTTGAACTCGAACAGGCCGTCTGGTGTTATAAAGGCAGTCTTTTCTCGGTCTCTCTCGTCGACTTCGATTTGCCAGTAACCGGTCTTCAGGTCCATCGACGAAAAGTACTTTGCGTTGTGTAATCGATCCAGGGCGTCGTCTATCCGGGGAAGGGGATACACGTCCTTCTTCGTCACTTTGTTCAGGCGACGATAATCGACGCAAAAACGTAGAGTTCCATCCTTCTTCTTCACTAGCACCACTGGGGATGCCCACGGACTCTTCGACGGCTGGATGATGTCGCGTAGCATTTCGTCGACCTGTTTCTTAACGGCCTCGCGTTCTCGCGTCGAAACTCGGTACGGGCTCTGACGGATTGGTCGGGCACCTTCTTCTGTTATGATGCGATGTTTCGCGACTGGGGTCTGTCGAATTCTTGACGACGACGAAAAGCAGTCCTTGAATTGCAGGAGCAGGGCTTGAAGCTGGCCTTGCTTGTGCTTCGGGAGGCTCGGGTTGACGTCGAAATCTGTTTGGGGATCTCGATCCTTCGAAGCAGGTTCGGTAGCATCGAAGAAGGCGAAAGCATTGCTGGCGTCCACGAATTCGTCGATGTAGGCGACCGTCGTACCAATGTTTAGGTGCCTATATTCGTGGCTGAAGTTTGTCAGCACTACCTTTCCTTTGCCATCGCGCAGCTCGGCTATGCCTCTTGCGACGCAAATCTGACGGTTCAGAAGCAGGTGCTGATCGCCCTCGACGACGCCTTCCAGGTCTGCTGATTTGTGAGTGCCGACGAAATGATGACGCTGGAGCGAGGGGGAATGGTGACCTGGTCTTCCAGCACATTCAAGGCGTGTTTCCCTGGCGGCGTGTACGGCGGTAGTGCTTTTTCTGTGGATAGTGTTATTGTCTTGGATCTCAGATGGATGACTGCACCATGAAGGCTTAAGAAGTCCATACCAAGAATGACCTCTCTCGAGCAACGCTGCAGGACTACGAAGTTCGCGGGATAAATCCGGTTGTTAATGGTGAGTCTCGCTGTGCAGATTCCCTCCGGTGTTACTAGATGACCTCCAGCTCTCCGGATTTCGGGGTCTTCCCAGGCTGTCCTAACTTTCTTCAGCTTCGCGGCGAACGGTCCACTGATGACAGAATAGTCGGCTCCGGTGTCGACGAGAGCTGTGACGCTGTGGCCGTCGATAAGGACGTCGAGGTCGCTAGTTCGTCGTCTTGCATTGCAGTTAGGTCGTGGCGTCGGGTCACGGCTACGTCGGTTTGTTCCGCTGCTTCCCCGTTGCGTTGTCAGGTCCACTTCGGTCCGCGAGGCTTCGTCGTCAGGGCTCTGTCTGGTTCGCGTCGGGTCTTCAAGGTTTCGTCGTGGCGTCGTCGTCGGCGGCGGAGGATCTTCGATGTTTCGTCGTACAGCAACCGCACCTCCATCGGTTGCTGCCCTTAGTTTTCCGGATACGGGCTAGGCGACCGGCCCCGGAATGGGCCAGTGTACTGGCGGCGTTGGGGAGAGGCGTAGCGGCCTGGCGACGGCGATCGGGAAGGTCCTCGGGGGGTCCACTGCGCTCCTGCCAGATAGTCGGCGATGTCACGTGGTCGTTCACCCTGCTGTGGACGCGGCGCGTCGATGGCGAACCCGCGCAGTCCCATCCGTCGATACTGGCAGCGGCGGTAGGTGTGGCCGGCTTCTCCGCAGTGGTAGCAGAGTGGACGATGGTCGGGGGCGCGCCAAACGTCGGTCTTCCTCGGCGTGTATCGCTGGCCGGTTGGCGGGCGGTATGGCGTCGGTGGTGGCGGCGGTGGTGCCTGGCGGCGGAACTGCTGGGGCGGCGCGGCGTCTTGACGCGGGCAAGGAGGGGGGGGGCGTTGCGTCGGGCTGCAGCAGCATAACTCATTGCTTGAAGCTGCGGCGGTGCCGGCTGAGGAACACCCAGTGACTCTGATTTCCTCGCGGACAATGTCTGCGATCGAATCCACTTGAGGCTGCGGCGAAGGTAACAGCTTGCGCAACTCCTCCCGCACGATCGCTCGGATGGTTTCGCGCAAGTCGTCGGTGGCTAGTGAGTGCACTTCGGAATAGGTTGCAGACAGCGGCGAGCGGTTGTACTGTTTCGTCCGCATGTCCAGTGTCTTTTCAATAGTCGTAGCCTCGGTGAGGAATTCGGCGACCGTCGTGGGCGGGTTGCGGACAAGTCCCGCGAAAAGTTCTTGTTTGACACCCCGCATGAGCAGGCGAACTTTTTTGTCTTCCGCCATCGCAGCGTCGGCCTGACGGAAAAGTCGAGTCATCTCTTCCGTGAAGATGGTGACGTTTTCGTTTGGCAGCTGCACCCGGGTCTCCAGCAAAGAAGCGGCTCTTTCCCTGCGGACGACGCTTGTGAACGTGTGCAGGAATGCGCTGCGGAAAAGATCCCAGGTCTGCAGTGAGGACTCCCGATTCTCAAACCAGGTTCTGGCCGCGTCTTCGAGGTAGAAGTAGACGTGACGCAGCTTGTCTTCATTGGTCCAGTTGTTAAAGGCGGCGACACGGTCGTATGTTTCAAGCCAGGTTTCCGGGTCTTCAAACGACGATCCGCGGAAGGTTGGCGGTTCCTTGGGCTGCCGAAGAAGGATCGGCGCAGGCTGCACGGGGTCGGTCATCGTCGCTGCGGTCGATGTTGGGATCTGCGGCTGTCTGTCTTTTTCGGGAAGGAGCCCGTGCTCTGGCTGCAGTCCCTTCTGCCTGCGGCTTGTTCGACGATCCGGGTTCTCCTTGCCGTCGTCCTCGTCGCGGCTTGGGCTTGGGTCAGCACCCCGCGGTGGCGTCCGGATCATGAAGCAGCACCTCCACCAGATGTCACGTGGTCGTGACGTCGACGAAGACAACAGTCAGCACGTCCGAGATGAAACTGTTTATTTGGCCGAACTTGTGGCCGAGAAACTGAAAGTCAAACTACAGCAATACGCTGATAGCGGCGAACAGAGCGTCGACCGTCGATCAACTGACAAGCGGTCATGCGTGTCGGCTTTTATACAGGCGCTAAACTTTGCAGCGATATCGCTGGTGGCGGCGTTATCTCTCGACAAAGCTGGAATATTCGCGTGTGGCGCGCAATCTTAACAAAACGATCTACAATGATCGGGAAGCTTCGCGAACAATGTGACGCGGTTTGCGCTGAGCGTTGCTGACAGTCTTGGGGGGTGTAGCTTCAACTCATGAAACATAAGACGCGCGGCAATATGTTGTAGTCACGAAGTAATGGAGGCGCATTGGTGAAGAAGTTGCTGTTAGTGATGATGTGAATGGCTTGGTTTTGTAAGTGTTCAATAGACGATAAACGGCAGTGGATAATCACCCGTCTTATAGTAGAAGCCGAGGTTATCAATGCGCTTGGTGAGTTGTGTGTCAGCAAGCCATCGATAACATTTACAGTTTTATCCTGTCATGATTTTGCTTAGGTGAAGTGGTTTTTCACGCATTTTCTGAGTGATCTCACGTGTTTCAGCTGTCTGCCCGGGTTTGATGGTATATAAGCGGTGTGGTTCTTGAAAATAAACATGTTGCTAGAAGCGCTGTGTGGTGTTCCTGTGTGTCTTCTCGTGTCCGTGTTTCCTTTCGCGCTACATCAAAAACCTTTCGCGGAACGCAATTTAAGCATGATCAAACCTAATTAAGCTATATCACGCTAAATAAGCTATATCTAATTAAGCCGAGTCTAATTAAGCTAATTTGAGCATGGCCAAGTTAAGCTTATTTAGCCTAGTTGAGCCAAGTTAAGCTTGGCCGAGCCTAATTAGGTCTAATTATTAAGCTAATCACTAAGCTGCACCCAAATAAGCGAACGGAGGGTAATTCGAATTTGCTTATACAGGTAGAGGATTAAGCCACGATCGATTGAGCTTATCCGTACTAACCAGGATTAAGCTCATTCGATTTAATCCGTAAATCGGAACTGCCGATTCCGACCCTCCGTGATCAAGCCAATCGTGTGCGTATGGACAACTAATCCGGATAACCTTAATTGAGATTAAACCGGATCAAGACAAATACAGATCGAGTCGTGGTGGATTGAGGTCTGCGCGGCGAGCCAATGCCGGAATAATCCACGCTTCGTAAAGTCAGGACGGATTAGGCTAATGCCACCCGTGCGCCAACCGAGTCGATACTCGAATGGAAAGTTGGGCTAGTTGGAATGCATTCATGATTGATACAGCGCTAAAGACGAAGACACAGACTAAAGGAACACAGAGTGCACAGGACGGGCGTTGTCCGTCCTGTGCACTCTGTGTTCCTTTAGTCTGTGTCTTCGTCTTTAGCGCTGCAACGCCCGTCCTGTGCACTCTGTGTTCCTTTAGTCTGTGTCTTCGTCTTTAGCGCTGCATCCATCATGAGTTGGTACTAGGTTGGCCACCAGCTCCAGCCTTCCACCACCAGTGCAAGCGGGCTAAACTTTTTTTATGAATAGGCGGCAGGCGCACTTTGCTCCAGTAACTCGGTATTTCCCCAGCGCTACCAGAAAGTTTCAAAAGATCTGTTCTAAACTCAGCTATTTGCTGCCAGTAGCGCCGCAAAAATTATTTGGGATGCAGACCGGGCCAAAGGACTTCTTCACATTGATTTTTAGTAACGTAGCTATGAGGCCTTCACGTGTAACCAAAGGGTCCTGATACACAGGTACCGGCACTCTGCGATGCAATAAAATGTCAGTTTTTGAAAAAAAAAAGCGCCCTGAAAATGGTGATTGAAATGATTAGTTACGTCTGCAGCATCTGTACACTGTCAACCTTTATTTCAGCATGACTGTCTTTATTTACTTTTAAATGACACCAGAACTTTTGGCTGTAGTTCTTAATGAAGTCTGCCAGGGCTGGGCAAAGATACTTTGAAATTGTATCGCGATACGATACAAGATACTCAGGCAAGAAGTATTGGAGATACAGATACAAGATACTACCGCAATAATTCCGATACGATACTTGCCAATTTTATCTTAAGATACTTCGGTACATTCGCAAATTTGTTATTATAGACCCCCATAACGTAGCAGCGACCGCCTATGCATGAAAAGGTTTGCTTGAAAATGTCTTTAATGTGACCAATTTGGTTTCGTTTAACTGAAATGTCTGTTAGTATGTCAAAAGTTTTGTCCTTTTTACTCAAAGTGCATCAGTTTACTTCCGACAGAACTAATTGGAGTTTGTTTTGGCTGCTTAACAGAACAGCTCTTCATTGACAGCGGCTCTTGCCTGTCATTTTTGTAATTGATGGGGAGACGCTGCTCAGTTTGCCGACCAGCTAGCGGGTCGCCATGTAATCACAAGAACTTCAATAAGAAGCCTTCGTACGATGGCGCAAATACCGGTGTAGAGTTTTACCTTGCCTATTAAACACCGTTTACGCAATACCAAATCACCGCGGTGTACAGCAGCAACGACGCTGCTAGCGACATTTTTTGTGACGCATTGTGTATACTTAAAGCTTATAAAACTGCAGTGAATTTTCATATTCTACTTATCTGCTGGCGTAAAGCGTTCGTTATCAATATACTCACTAACGTGCAATCTTTTAACAATTTTTCTTCAACTAGAGAACATGTGCACCCCAGAAATGCCTAATACCTATTGTATTGTCACACGGTGGTGACAATGAAGAAGGCGGCAGTCACTCTGTTAGAGACGAGACTGCGCACTGGGCAAGCATGTGCCCAGAAAACTAACTCGTGGCAATAAAAGTCGTGGGCCTTCGGTATTCTGATCATCGGCGGAAAGCGTGGTCTTTTATACATCAGCGATCGAACCTTCCAGCGTTACCGCTGGTGCTTCCGTAAGCTCACCAGTGAACTAGAGTGCTCGTGCCCTGCGCATAATTTTAATAATAATTGTTGCGGTTTTGCATTACAAAACCACGATATGATTATGATGTACGCCGTAGTGGAGGGCTCCGCAAATTTCGACCACCTGGGGTTCTTCAACGTGCACCTAAACCTAAGTACACCAGCCTCTAGCATTTCGCCTCCATCGAAATATGGCCGCCGCGGTCGGGATTCGCGCGTAATCTTAACGGAACAATCTCAAACAATCGCGAAGACTTCGAAACATCGCGGCGCAGCTTGAGCCGAGCGCTGCTAATATTTCTTTTGTGGTTTAAACCCGATCATACCAAATAAAGAAATAGGAGTGCGTGGCAGTGTACTTGCACAAATCGTCGCAGGACACCGCTGCTATTCACGCTATTGCCACCTACAGCTCCGATTACCTGGCGATTAGTAATAGTAAAAAAAAAGTTGGAGAGACCTCAAAAAGAAAAACAAATAGATGTAAATAAAATAGAAAAGCCGTTCTGTATCAAACATTCATCGTGGATAAGTATTGAAACACGATACAGGCGGCACCCCTAATAGCTATGACAATTAAGCATGAAGTACCGTCAACTTCCTTCTTAATGTAAGACAATAAAAGACTTAGTGCCTTTGCAAAATTCAGTGAAACGGCTCGTTGGGAGGCTCACGAGAAAAACGAATCATTTAGTATAGCAATTTTTCTCAAATCCCCTTTCTAACAACTTTAAGATGGGTCCTAATATTTCCATTATTATAGTGCAAACTCAATTCGCTGTTTTAATAAGCGTAAGCAGGTACTGTATACTCAGTGCGCGTCCCACATAATTGCATATTTATTTTCAAAATCGCCTGGGCATACAGTAAACTCAAGTGAAATGTAAATGTGTAAAGAGTAGCAGAACTAAGCAGACAGTTCAAAGTAAGAATAAAGCAGAGAGCTTATTTTGGCAGCACGTTACAAGAGACATATTGCTGTGACCGGACCGAAAAAAAAAACAGTTCAGAGCCCTAGGTAATGTACGGGATGCAAGAGAAGGACAACTAAGAAAGCACTTGTGCTAACAATCAAATTATTATTTCAAAAAATCTTTCAAGAAAGATAGCAGAAGATAATAATATTAATTTTTAGGGTTTAACTTCCCAAAACCACGATGCGATTATGAGGGACGCCGTAGTGGAGGGCTCCGGAAATTTCGGCCACCTGGAGTTCTCTAACGCGCATCTAAATCAAATTACACGGGCCTCAACCATTTCCGCCTCCATCGAAAATGCGACCGCCGCGGCCGGGACTCGATGCACAGCAGGAAGAAAAACTTGTGGTGCACGAAGATATCTTCTGTTATAGGTAAACGCTTGCTCTATTAGATCTAGCATCGGTACTAGTGGTGCTATAGTTGGGATCCTATTTGCACATAAGTCAATGTAAGTCTAAGTTACATCCACAAAATCCTTCAAATCGCTGGTGTGTAAACGCCACGAGACGCAAGGCAACCCTATGCTTCAGATTTCGTAACGAAGCACCACGCGGGAAAGCGACGTCAGAATATGCGCGATGATCACCGCATGCGTTGTGGTACGCGGCGCTGTACAGTGGATCAGGGTAAGTGTCATGGCACTGGCACAGGTAAAAAGAAAAAAAATCGAGAAAAAATCGAGGGCGGGAGCTAAGCATAGACGTTCGCGCGCCTGTTCTGTCGAGACTGCGCGAGCGCTGTCATGTTATTCTGTTCAACCAAAACGGACGCGCACGCCTCATCGCCTGCCCTCACTGGTGGACTCTGCCAGAAAGATAGAATTGTCACTGCCCTTAGTTTTATTCAGGTGGTTTAGTGGCACCAGTACCAACTTGAGAAGCGGAATTGAGCCAGCGATTGTTGTTTCGTACGGTAGTGTTCCTACAGGAGTATCTTGTATCTTAAGATACACGATACATTATTGAATGGATAGAAAATAC
>NW_023615849.1:0-53144 GCF_013339695.2 Rhipicephalus sanguineus | reverse complement strand
TCGCGTAACACAAAACGCTGGTGTAAGATAATGGCCGATCCATGAGAGATGCCCTCCGCATACTCACTTCGCGTTGAGAGCGCAGCACGTAGAAGGGTATACGAGCCGCCCACAGGGATGGCTGTCGAGATAGCGCGCGCGCCAGTGTAGTTGATTCAGTCCAATGTTGCTCCTCGCGCGACAACCCCCCCCCCTCCGAGTGAATGCACGCTCCGAGCGACAGAGGGTGCATGCGTCTTTTCATGGTCGTTAAAGATGGCGGGGCGTTTCCTGTGTGCTTCGACGGCACGCCTCCCGAGCGGGGTGATGTTATCGCATGCACCCTCCGACTGACGGAAATGGGCCGGCTCGTTTGATCTCTGCTTCGGCCACGTTCGTCGCCCTCGCTAGCGCGCTTTTACCCGCGCCAGAACATACGATGCGCGGGGGACCTTATCAATTTGGATTTCATACGGGAGGGGCATGACGGCGTCTGGGAAGGCGACGGCAAAAACCCATCAAGACTGTCCATGTAATTGTTATCGCAATAAAATATATAAACCAAGCATGTGGGAGGGAACCCTAGTCCGGGGTCTCTATGATGATCTCAGCGACGACACGGGCCCGTTGAACCAAGGCCTGGCGGACCTCGGTCCTGGCGGAAGGGGCACAGGACGACTGGAAGGAGGGAATAATTTTGCGGCGCACTCCACCATGACATAGCGCGCCGTTGGGGAGCTACCACAGCCCGGGCAAGAGTCTGCGTAGCGGTCAGGTAGAATTAATGCATGGACAGTAGGTTGGGGAAGTACTCGTTTGAAGTTGGTGGAAGGCCACCTCTTCCTCTCGCGAGAACGACGGTAGTGGCGGAACATAATTTGTCTAGCTCTGTTGTACTAGGTTATTATTGTTACAGCAAGTTCTGATGAGATGGTTTTATTTACAAGAGATGGACGATGGTGGTAGCGCGCTGCGACCTTGCAAATGCTCTTCGTTCTTCTCCTCTTCTCTTCATCTTCTCTGTCTTTCACATGACCGTTACAATCCACCGCAAGCAGACGAAGCCTGTAGGGCGAGTCAGGATAGACAAGGGGGTAGAACCGTTTCAGGCGAGCAATATGAGTGAGCTGTGTTCGGCATGATCGTCGAGCATTGCTCAGGAGAGCAGCTATTACGTAAATGAGTTGGCTGAGACGGTCCACAACTACAAATATTTATTTATTTATTTATTTATTTATTTATTTAATAATACTGTCACCCTCATAGAGGGTCATAACAGAGAGGACAATACAATTACATATATAAAAAATGTACAATGTACATAAAGTTGCGTAATATTGGCACTTCACAATGAAAACAGGTATTTCCTTCAATAGCTATTCAAAGTTAAAAATAACAATTCGAAATTCTCTTACATTTTTCAATATATTTACAATGAGCATGAGGTCGCTTACATCATTTGGCACTGAAAAAAAATCACATTGAACAATCTCGTAAATGCGCCTCTACAGCATTTTCGAAGTCGGCGACATCGTTGAAATAACAATAGCGTTTGGCAGTTTATTCCACATTTCTACGACTTCTAGGAAGAAAGACTATCGAAACGTGTCAGTGTTTGTTTGGTATGATTTTATGACGCAATCGTGGTTAGTTCGGGGTTTCTTTTGCCTGGGGCGTGTAAATATTTGAGCTTATCAATCTTACGTTGATCGTGAATAATTTGGAAAAAAATACTTTCAGCCTATATTTTTTTTCTCCGTAGTTCAAGAGGATCTAAGTTGCATCGCTGTAACATCAGCGTGACCGATTCCTTCCTTCCGTACGTTGAACAAAAAACGTGCCGCCAGTCTCTGTATTCTTTCCAGCTTCTTCTTAAGGGTCACTTCATGGGGACTCCAAACAACGGCTGAGTATTCTAGTATCGTCCTAATGAAGTGGTGTATGCAATATGTTTTACGTCACGTGATGCATGCTCTAGTTTTTTCCTCAATATGTATACTTTTGATAGGCTGTCAGGCAGACGTATCTATATGTTCATTCCATGACAGTTTCCGCGTAATTGTTACCCCGAGATACTTGAACTGGTGCGCATTCACCAACAAGTGTCCACCAATGCTGTACGAAAAGGGATGGATAGTTTTCCTTTTGCTGATGTGTGTATATGTAGATTTAGAATATTTATTGACATTTTCCATTTCCTACACTAATTATCTAAATTTTCAAACAATTCTGAACTTTGAGTTGATCGTCTAGCTTGGTAATTGTGGCGTAGATTAAGCAGTCGTCTGCGAAAACTTTAACCTTGACACCCTCTTCTGCCGCCAGGCTACTGATGTCATTGATATAGAGGAGAATAATAGTGGTCCCAGTACTGAGCCTTGGGGCACTCCTGAAAGTACAGCTAAAGGATCTGATACATGATCATCCAGTTTTGCTACCTGCGTACGGTTTGTTAAATATGCTTCAATCCATTTTATTACGACTTCATTTATTCCTGCATTACGTAATTTGAAAATTAATTGGACATGGGGTACTTTATCGAACGCCTTCGCAAAGTCCACGCAAACCACATCAACCTGTTGTCTTATATCTACAGCACCCGCAAAATCGCGAATTCTTTCCATTAACTGTGTCACGGTTGATAACCCGGTCCTGAAGCCATGTTGATGAGAGTACAGCAAAGCGTTCTGATCAAGGAACCTGAGTATATGTTTTTCTATTAAATGTTCGAACACTTTGCAAGTAAACTGAAGTAAGTGAAACTGGACGATTTGTTAACAAAAAACAACTGTTGTTTGTTGCCTGTTTTCGTTTGCCTCCTTTAAATACAGAAATGACGAATGCGGCGCGCCAATCTTGTGGCAGTGAGGGCGTTGTATAACTTTTTTGAAAGATGATAGTCAGATAATGCGACATCCATACAGCTGGTATATCGTCGGGACCGCTCGATTTTTTCGTATCTAATTTGAGCAGTTGTTGAAATACGCCTTCCCTACTATTTCAAGAGTTTCCATTGGAACAGTAGGGGGAATTTTTAATGCTTCTTCCATACTTGCTGTAGTTTTTGGTGGGTTAAATACAGACTGAAAAAAAATTGTTAAAATGGTTTGCTATTTCATCCTTTTTCCTTATAATGCCGCTACCAACATGGATTTCATCAGCTATTTCTTTCCTGTCGCTAAAATACCGCAAATATTTCTGAGGTGAAGACCTGAGGAAATCACTGAGGTTATTTTCAAAAAATGTGTGTTCAGATGTAGCTAGCCAAAGTACGCCTGAGTTCAGTTTTTAGATTTCTCAGAACCACTGGCGACGTGCTCCCTTTACGCAGTCTCTTAATTTTCCTTTTCATATGGATTATATCTCGGTTAATCCAAGGACTTCTCTGTTTCGTTTTTTTAACACGCGATGGAACATATTTGTCTATGCAATAGCTCATAACACATTTGAATTCTTGCCATAGCTCTTCTACTGACTTTAAACCAGAGATGCTTTCGAAATTTTCAAATGGGATCTCCAAATAGTCAAGAATCGACATATCGTCAGCCCTAGTATAGTCTTCAACCTTTACTGGCACATAGCTCTTCACATGTCTTCATGCTCGAACAGGGAGATCAAGACAAATCACCCGGTGATCCGATATACGATCTTCCACCATCACCTTGTAATCATTTAATATATTTGATAGGAACACCAAGTCTAGAAACGACCTCGACGTCGGCGTAATTCTGGTACCTTGAAGCACTATTTCTTTCAAATTGTAGGTAAACATAATTTCTAGCACTTTTTCAGCATTTACTGGTTCCCCACCACTGTATGAAACATTCTTCCAGTTTATATGCGGATATCATGACGAAAGCTTTTGACACAATCCACGCTTGCGTTGCGGTGTCCAAAGCGACACCAAAGCGCCTTTTCCGAACGATACTTGTTCGAGACGGTCGTCGTATCGCTCCTTCGAGTGACGTTGTGAGGCCAGAATCCGAAGACGAACAATTCGACGGGTTTCTTCGGCGAGGCACAAGGTCTGCGATACAAAATCATCATTGTGCAGAATTAAGGGTAAGAAAGTGTCCAGAGGGCTTCGCGGTAATTTTGTGTACAGAAGATAAAATGGACTAAAGTCCGTTGCTTCGCGCTTCGCCGCGTTGTATGTGATAAAATGCAGCACGCCATCCCAGTTCTTGTGATTTGACGAAACACACATAGCAACTATGTTGGTCAGCGTTCTGTTTGTCCGTTCAACGAGACCATTTGTCTGCGGATGATACGGTGTTGAAAGACGGAACTGTGTAGCGCACATAAGTAATTCTTCAACGGAATCAGCAGTGAACTGGCGGCCACGGTCGCTGATAATAACCCGCGGTTGGCCATGGCGAAGGACCACGGAGTGCAGCAAGAAGACCGCCACGGAAGCGGCAGTGGAAGATGGTATGGCTGCGGTTTTCGCATACCCTGTAAGATGGTCCACGAAGACGATTATCCAGCGGTTCCTATTGTTAGATAAAGAAAATCGACTCAAACGGTCAATTCTACTTGTTCGAAAGGCGTACTGGGTGGTGTGAATAGCTGAAGAGGACCTGGCGCTGCGGTGGCCGGTCGCTTGTGACGTTTGCAGGTTTCGCAACTAGCGACATAGCGCTTGGTTGTTTCATACATCTTGGGCCAATAAAAGTGTTCCTGCGTGCGGTTTAGCGTTCGTACGAAGCCGAAATGGCAGGATGTCGCATCGTCATGCATGGCGCGTAGAACATCGGAGCGGAGGCTTTCGCGGACAACTAACAAAAAAGGCGCTCCAGGCCTGGAGTAGTTAGTCTTGTAGAGCAACTTGTCCCGAACAGTAAAGCGACCGCTGCGTTGGGAAGTACGGGCGGCGACAAAAAGCGGATCCAGGGTGAGACCGCTGAGTTGTTCTCGCTGAAAGTCGGCCGCCTCGGGAAACGTGCTAGTAAGAGTAGCGAGATAGTCGTCACAATTATCGGCATCGCAGTCGGTAGTCGCAAGAGGAATGCGAGTGAGGCAGTCTGCGTCAGCGTGACGACGGCCACTCGTGTATGACACCGTAAGGTCGTATTTCTGAAGGCGCAACACCAACGCGCGAGGCGAGCAGAGGGATCACGCAGACCGGCCAGCCAGCATAAGGAATGATGGTCGGTCTAGCGGCCATCGTCGTCTTCATCGGCTGACTATAATTATGGCGCGCACAGGCGCAAGTGCATGCGCACGCTCCTCGTGCTGCGGGCTGCGAGAAAAATAAAACGAAAATAAAGAATAGTCTTCTTCTGCTCCTGCCATCGGTCTGAACGGTTCCCTGGTTTTTAAAGACGATAGTCTTTCTTGGGAAACTTAAACGGAGAAATTTTGGTCTGTCTTTCTGTTTGTCGGCACGTCACTCGATTCAGCCACTCGGCCAAAGTTGAACCACTTGCCCAAGGGCCAGGCATCTTGAACGGCTCACTAGGTTCATACTTGTCTACATTGTCGATCAAAAACCAAACATTACGCATATCTGAGGCACAACATCACTAGGTAAGTATTAGGTGGTGTGTTCCTTTATTAGAAAATGCATACATACGTAATTCTAAAGACCCTAGTTTCTTAAGCTGCGCTGAAAATGCGACTGCGCATTAAACTTGACTTCCTCCGTGCCCTCTGAACGAGCTCATTGTTGTGTTTCGGTTTCGGTTCTGTATTGCACTTATAAAGAGGTTTATTAGCGGCGACGATACTCAACAGCGACAGTCAAGTCGGGGCCGACTCTCAGCGCGAGTTGCGTTCTCTTTGAAAAGAGCCGAAGAGGGCGACCCACTAGAAGGTGTTCGAGAGGACGACCCATTACCAAGTTCGATCGCTTCGCCACAATTACCCCGGGTACGAAAAGGGAGCCGCCTGGCGACCTAGCAACTTGTCACTATGAGGGGGTCGTGGTAGGGCTTCAGGCGCTCCACGTTGACGATGTCGCGCCCTCGACAGCGCATGTCCGAAGATGGCTCTATGGGTTCGATCAGATAGTTGACCGGGGATGTGCGTTCGACGATACGGTAGGGGCCTGTGTATTTGGGCAGTAGTTTGGAAGAGAGGCCAGTTGCAGTGGTAGGGACAGAGAGCCAAACGAGCGCTCCAGCGAGGAACGGGGGTGTAGAAGAGGTTGTGTCAACGCGAATGCTCTTCTGCTGCTCTTGGTTATGCGTAGTGAAGGTCTTGGAGAGCTCACGACACTCCTCAGCAAGTCTGGCTGTGGCAGAAATAGGCGCACATTTAGAGCTATTCGGCTTGTAGGGAAGGATTGTGTCGATTGTGTGCGACGGGTGCCTGCCATACAATAAGAAAAAGGGTGAGAAACCAGTAGTGCTCTGAGGGGCGGTATTGTAGGCGTACGTAACGAAGGGCAGAATGGCATCCCAATTTGTGTGGTCGGCGGCGACGTACATCGAGAGCATGTCGCCGAGCGTGCGGTTAAAGCGTTCGGTGAGGCCATTCATCTGCGGATGGGTAAGCAGTAGTTTTGCGGTGAAACAACGTTGCACTCTTTGAGAATGGCTTCGACGACTTCCGACAAGAAGACACGGCCTCGATCACTGAGCAGCTCCTGGGGTGGACCGTGACGCAGCATGAATCGGTGGAGCAAGAAGGAGGCCACATCGCGCGCTATAGCCGCAGGGAGGGCGGCAGTTTTAGCGTATCGCGTGAGGTAGTCTACAGCTACGATGGCCAAGCGGTTACCAGCGGACGTCAGAGGAAGTGGCCCGTACAAATCGATGCCAACGCGCCCAAACGGCCGGTCAGGGCAAGGTAGAGGTTGCAGACCTGCCGGCGACAGGTGCGTTGAAGTTTTGCGGCGCTGACAATCGATGCAGGAGCGAACAAACTTCTGCACGTAGCGGTACATTCCTCGCCAAAGGTACCGTTGGCGAATGCGGTGGTAGGCTTTCGATACCCCAGAGTGTGCACACTGCGGATCAGAGTGGAACGACTCGCATATGTGAGAACGCAGACTGCGGGGTATTACGAGTAGCCACTGGCGACCGTCGCCGTCGTAATTGCGTCGGTGGAGGAGGTCGTCGCGAACGGCGAAATGGTGGGCTTGACGACGCAATGCGCGAGATGATGGTGTGGCCGATGGATCGGTCAGCAAGTCTATCAGTGAGGCAATCCATTGATCCTTGCGCTGTTCGGTAGCGACACCTATGTGAGACACTGAGCTGTGGGCATTGTCGTCGGGCAAGGGAGAGCGGGACAGGGCGTCGGCGTCAGCATGCTGGCGTCCGTTGCGGTACAGCACACGGATGTCGTAGTCTTGCAGCCGAAGTGCCCACCGGGCGAGACGGCCTGAGGGATCCTTCGAGGACGACAACCAGCAGAGTGCATGATGGTCGTTGACGACATCAAATGGGCGACCATACAAATAAGGTCGGAACTTTGTAAGGGCCCAAATGATTGCCAGGCATTCTTTCTCCGTAACGGTATAGTTGGTCTCAGCTTTAGTAAGCGTACGACTTGCATATGCCACGACGTATTCCGGGAACCCAGGTTTGCGCTGCGCAAGGACAGCGCCGAGGCAAACACCGCTGGCGTCCGTGTGTACCTCTGTAGGGGACGTAGGGTCGTAGTGGCGTAGTATCGGAGGAGACGTCAACAAACTACGGAGCTTTGCGAAAGCGTCATCGCGCTCTGACGAACACGAATTGAGGGGCCCGTTGCTGCCAAGGAGCTTCGTCAGCGGCGATATAATAGTCGCGAAGTTGCGGATGAAGCGCCGAAAGTAGGAGCATAGTCCTACGAAACTGCGCAGTTCTTTGACCGACGTAGGCTTGGGGAACTCTGACACGGCCCAAAGCTTGGCTGGATCGGGGAGAATTCCGTCCTTGGACACGACGTAGCCCAGTATTGTCAGCTGCCGTGCTGCAAATCGGCACTTCTTTAGGTTCAATTGTAGCCCGGCGTCGCTCAAACGCGTCAACACATGCCGTAGGCGTTGAAGATGCGTGGAGAAATCCAGGGCGAAAACTACCACGTCGTCCAGGTAACACAGGCACGTGTGCCTATTTCAAGTTGCGCAGACGGTATCCATCATGCGCTCAAATGTCGCGGGGCGCATTACACAGACCAAACGGCCATGACATTGAATTCGTACAAGCCATCCGGCGTGACAAAGGCTGTCTTCGGTCGAGCGTCATCAGCCATGGGGACTTGCCACTACCCTGAGCGCAAATCAAGCGATGAAAAGAATTCTGCTCCTTGCACGCTGTCAATGGCGTCGTCTATTCGAGGTTGGGGATAAACGTCCTTATGGATGATCTTATTTAGTCGTCGGTAGTCCACACAGAACCGCACAGAGCCGTCCTTCTTCGCAACAAGAACGACAGGAGACGCCCACGGACAGTTTGAGGGTCGAATAACGTCGCGGCGAAGCATGTCGTCGACTTGCTCGTTAATTACACGACGCTCTGCTGGAGATACGCGATATGGACGTTGCCGCAGTGGTGGTTGAGCGCCAGTGTCGATGCAATGGGTAACAGCAGACGTGCGGCCGAGAGGAGTTTGCGCGACATTGAACGAAGAACGAAATTCTTCGAACAGGCATAGAAGCTGGGAACGCTCGACCGACGTAAGGTTGTCAGCAATCGAGGAACGAAATACATCAGCGGATGACAAATCAGCTGTGGAAACAGCACTGAGCGTACGGCAGCTGGTGCAGTGCGTGTCACCCGGTGCGTCCATAAGTTGTGCGTCTTCGAGGGGTTCCGCTCTGCCGAGACATTCCCATCGCACCAACGTAACCATGAACGGAGATGGGTTGGTCACAAAAATATCCGTGTCGCCCTGAGTGATTTCCACGGTCGCAAATGGCACCACCAAGCCTTTCCTAGTGAAAACGCGGTCACATGGAGAAAGAAGTGCAACGGCGTCGCAGAGACCGGTGCAATAGACTGACACAGCCGTTGACGAATTCGCAGGAACTGTGATGTCGTCTTTCACGAATACCTTGGTCGCAGCCGATGAACTGTCTGCCGGCGTCAAATGTGAGAATGGTGAGAGCTCTAATTCGGCTGGTGCGCAATGAATGACGGCGTCGTGGCGGGCGAGAAAATCCCATCCCAGGATGACGTTGTGAGAGCATGAAGAAATTATGATGAATTCGACGGCGTGCAGAGCGTCCTGAATGATGACACGGGCTGTGCATACCGCCGTCGGGTGAATACTTTGGGCGTTGGCTGTACGGAGGGAGAGCCCGGAAAGCGGCGTCGTCACTTTTCGTAGCAGGCGCTTAGTTTAGCGTCCATAACGGATACGGCGGTTCCAGTATCGATAAGGGCAGATGCGCGAACACCGTCCACAAAAACGTCTATCACGTTCGATGGTCTTCGCTGAGGGCTTTCGCAGTTCGATAGCGTCGCAGCCCTTGCCTCGTGGACTGCGACTAGTTTTCCTGGTCGCCTGGGACCGGACGTGGCCGCATCGGTGACAGCGAGCGGCGTCGTGGTGACGGTGAACGGCGGGTAGATGCAGCTGGGCGAGACGGCAGCGACGGAGGCGTAGGTGGATCGTAATACGGCCGGTTCGACTGAATGGTGGCAGGCGACACGTCTCTAGGCGGCTGCACGCGATTGCAATAGCGCTCCACGTGGGCGGCGTAACCGCATGCGAAGCATATGGGGTGGTTGTCAGGTGTGCGCCATCGGTTCGCTGGGGCAGGGCCCGCCCATGGTGCAGGACGGGATTGACGGGGCGGCGACTGATAGGACTGCATGATCGGCTGCAGTCGTGGTCTGTGCGTGACGTCGGCGCAGGCTACCGGTACATCAGTTTCGAAAGAGTGAGGTCGAGTGGAGGCTTCGGCGTAAATGTGTGGGGCAGCCGTAGCGAGTGATGGGGGCGGTCTTGCGACAACTTGGGCGTAACTCAAAGGTGCAGGAGCCGGATGGTGCTGGTGGTACTCGGGCATGACCTCCGCGATTTCCTGCTCAATTGCTCGACGGAGGGGAGGCAGAAGGGTGGTCGACGGCTGTTTAGCGTACCGAGGGCGAGCAAAGTCCAGCAGAGAGAACTGGCGCGCGATTTCCTCGCGCACGAAGGTCTTGATCTCTGCGAGCAACGCGGAGTGGTCGGGTACGGTCGACAAGCCAGCAAGCTCGGTGTCGCGTGATGGAGAGCGACGGGTCATCGATGGCTGCCGGCGCAGCTCCTCATAGCTTGGGCAGAGCGTTATGACCTCTGCCACTATGCTGGGATTCTTGGCGAGCACCATGGTGAAGGCGTCGTCGTCGATGCCTTTCATGATGTGCCTGATCGTGTCAGAATCGGACATGGTGGCGTCGGCTTTCTTACAGAAATCGAGGACGTCTTCAATGTAACTGGTGAATGATTCACCAGCCTGCTGAGCGCGTTCACTTAAGCGCTGTTCGGCCTGGAGCTTACGAACGGCAGGTCGGCCGAACACGTTGATAATGGCGGTCTTGAAGTCGGACCACGTCGTAAAATCGGATGCGTGGTTGTTGTACCACAGGCCCGCCACACCCGCGACGTAGAAAACCAGGGTAGTCAACTTTCCGGCCTCGCCCCATTTATTGGGGGCACTCACGCGCTCGTAAATGGCGAGCCAGTCCTCCACGTTGGTACCATCGGCGCCAGTGAAGACTGGAGGGTCGCGAATACGAGGGACACCGGGACATGTCGGTGCGGGAGCGGTCGTTTGCTGGGAGGCGTCTTGAGACATGGTAGGCGGCAGGGTACGGGATCAAAGAGCCAGGGGCATCGAATGAGGGCCGAAGTTGTTGTGAAGGCTCAGCACCTCCACCAAATTATAACGAGGTTTATTAGCGGCGACGATACTCAACAGCGACAGTCAAGGCGGGGCCGACTCTCAGCGCGAGTTGCGTTCTCTTCGAAAAGAGCCAAAGAGGGCGACCCACTAAGGTGTTTGAGAGGACGACCCATTACCAAGTTCGATCGCTTCACTACACACTGTACGAATGCCATGAGGCGCCGCTCTGGCATTCCTGTTTTAGCCAGGCGACGTGTAAACAAAAGAGTGTGTGGAGAGTACTCGTTGAGTGCGGACGTTTCTTCTGCTTCAGCGCTTCGCGCCAAACCACGTGTTCGGGCTGGCTGGCGTCCCCGTCGGTCGTGTTGGTCACCGCCGGTCTTCGTCTGCTGCTGCGCCGGGACTACCAGTCCGCAACACAGCACTCATGTTCCCGGCATATTGCCAGATGGCGTCCATATTTCACGCAGCGCCTCTTCTATCGTCTTTAGACGACATTTGCAGCGAAGCACGCAGATACGCGGCCAATGTTTTACGCTCGCCGCCACGCGCATTGTTATAGTGGACCTAACCTCAGTCTATAACGTGGTGACCTGGATGTGACCGCAGGGCGAGCACTACATCATGGACGCGACCACAAGCGACAGACCGACGATCGGCGCAGAGGGCATCGCCACGGTGCAGATTCACCTGCCGTCGTTTTGGCCCCAGAATCATGCAGCCTGGTTCACGCACGTGAGGCCATCTTTGCCCTTCGGCGGATTACCTCGCAACAAGCGAAGTATTGCCACGCTGTCTCCGCGCTCTCAATGGAAGTGGTTGCAGAGTTTCACGACCTTGTGTGCACGCCCCATGAAACCACACCTTATGACCACTTTAAAACGACGGTGCTGCAACGCAAGTCTGTGTGCGCAGGCGTCTCCAGCAGCTTCTCAACGAAGAGGAGCTCGGCGACCAGCGACCGTCAGAACTGCTACGTCGCATGCAGCAGCTTCTCAAACAGCCCGCTGCTGCTAGAACTGTTTTTCCAGCGCCTGCCACAGGATGTAGTCCTTGCCTTGGCTACCGCACCTGACGACCTGCCCCTCGACAAGCTGGCGGAGCAGGCCGATCGCGTCGCTGACTACGCAGTAGGAGGTACTGTGGCTACGGCATCTAGCGTTCCGTTGTCGCAACTCGAGGACCGGCAGTCTCGCCTGGAGCAACTGATCGACGACCTCGCCGAGACAGTTAATGCCCTACGGCCACCGTCTCACTCTCGTCGACGAGACCGTGATTACCGCCCCAGATTGTCTCCGAGGTCTAGCTCCCGTTCCGGTCCTCGTCGACGCGTCTACCGCTGGTATCACAGCAACTTCGGTGCCAGCGCGCGTCAGTGTCGTCCTCCTTGCAGCTGGCAGGGAAACGTACCGCAGAGCCACTGATGGCGGCCAGTGACTCTTGCCATAGGACAAGCCGCCTGTTCTACGTCACTGACAGAATTGCCGGACATCAATTTCTCGTGGACACAGGTGCAGAGGTCAGTGTCGTTCCTGCCACATGACTCGACCGGCAGTGCTCTCCGCAGACTGCTCCCCTTCAAGCAGCCAACAACTCTGCCATCAATACACATGGTCAGCGCTCTCTCACCATCGATTTGTGTCTCCGACGCACCTTCCGATGGGTATTCGTTGTTGCAGATGTGCGCATGGCCATATTGGGTGCTGATTTTCTGATCCACTTTGCCCTCAGCGTTGACCTCCGGGCACGTCGACTCGTCGACACAACGACCAGGATGTCCATACAAGGCATCCTCGCACCTCCAACATATACCACTGGAACGGCGCCACAGATACCGGCATCTATGTTCGCTTCAATTCTAGCAGACTTTCCAGCCATCACGAAGCCTTCCAACCTTGAGCTGCCTGTACGTCACAACGTCACATATCATGTTGTCACTACTGGCCCTCCAGTATTTTGCCGGCACAGGCGCCTCGCTGGGGACCGCCTTGCCATCGCGAAAAGAGAGTTCGACCACATGCTGCAACTGGGCATCATCCGCCCTTCGTCGAGCAGTTGGTCGTCAGCTCTCCACATGGTCCCAAAGCGTGATCCATGGGATTGGTGCCCCTGTGGTGACTATCGTGCCCTCAATGCGCGCACCATACCTGATCGCCATCCCCTCCCTCACATTCACGACTTATCTGCCAACCTCGCGGGAGCGGTGATAATCAGCAAATTAGACTTGGTAAAGGCCTACCACCAGATTCCGGTTGAGCCAGCGGACATCCCGAAGACTGCAATTGTGACACCATTCGGACTTTTCGAGTATGTTCGCATGCCGTTCGGATTGCGAAACGCTGCTCAGACGTTCCAGGGGTTTATAAACGAAGTAACTCGTGGACTTCCCTTCGTATTTGCATACCTCGACGACCTCCTGGTGGCCAGTGTTTCCCCCGAACAGCATTGCACCCATTTGCGCCTGCTATTTTTTCCACTCCAGGAACATGGCCTCCTCATCAACCCCGCAATGTGTGTCTTTGGTGTCGACGATATTGAGTTCCTCGGACACCGTGTGACAAAAGAGGGAACCAGGCCGTGGGACAAGAAAGTTCAACCCTTGAGCGACTTCCCTCGCCCAACATCACTCCGAAAGCTCCGCGAGTTCCTTAGGTTGCTCAACTTCCACCGCCGCTCTCTTCCGAACATTGCCGGTATTATCATAGCGCTCATGGATCTCCTCAAGACCACGAAAGCTCCGTCCTCCCCACTGACTTGGACGTCTGACGGCGAAGCTTCCTTCTATGCTGCCAAGAACGCATTGGCGGACGCTACACTGCTGGTACATCCTCTGCACGTTGCACCAATGCGTCTTATCACCGATGCTTCTAGTGCGGCTGTCGGTGCGGTTTTACAGCAGTGGCAGCGCAACTCTTGGTATCCACTCGGGTTTTTCTCTCAGAAACTGAAACCGGCAGAAACGCGTTACAGCACGTTTGGTCGTGAGCTACTGGCCGTATATCTGGGCATTCGACATTTCCGACATCTGTTGGAAGGCTCAAGCTTTCACGTCCTTATGGACCACAAGACTTTGACATCCGCTTTTCGCGGTAACCCCGATACTTATACCGCACGAGAAATACGGCACCTCAACTTTATTTCCGAATTCACTGTGGACGTCCGGTACATTGAAGGCCCAGTCAATGCGGCTGCAGATGCCCTCTCCCGTATCGACGCGATATCGGCACCCACACTTGACTTCGAAGAAATCGCCACGGCGCAACTTACAGACGTCGAACTTCGAGACATCCGCTCATCCACCACATCACTGGTGCTGTCCGACGTTCCCCTCCCATTTTCTTCCGGCACCATCACTTGCGACGTGTCACGGGGTCGAACACGTCCGTTTGTCCCACTCCGACTCCGCCGTCACATATTCAACAAGCTTCACGGCACAAGTCATCCAGGAGTTCGTGCTGCGCAGCGTCTCATTACGATCCGCTTTGTGTGGCCGAGTGTGAACTTCGACGTGCGCCGTTGGGCGCGTGAATGCGTGCACTGTCAACGCTCCAAAACGACACGACACACGAAATCACCAATTCACTCATTTCGCCCGCCCGATGCTCGGTTTGATCACGTCCACATCGACATCGTTGGACCACTTCCGCCATCCAGAGGTGCTCGCTACATCCTCACCTGCGTGGACCGTTACACCCGTTGGCCTGAAGCGTTTCCTCTCACCGACATAACAGCACTTACCGTGGCTTCAGCGTTTGTCAGTGGCTGGATCTCTCGTTTCGGATGTCCCAGTGTTGTGACCACCGATCGCGGCCGACAGTTAGAATGCGATCTCTTCCGCGAACTCACAGGCCTGCTTGGCGTTCGTCATATCCATACGACTGCCTACCACCCATCAGCAAATAGAATGGTTGAACGCCTTCATCGTCAACTTAAAGCCGCCTTGATGGCTCGCCAGGCTCGTTCGTCTGGGGCTCAAGATCTTCCTCTCGTCCTGCTTGGCATCCGCTCGTCTTTCAAGGAAGACCTCGGCTGCACAACGGCGGAGTTGGTCTACGGTACAACGTTGCGTATGCCTGGTAAATTTTTCGCGTGAGCTAGTGTCGCCACGCCCGATCCAGACAGTTACGTTCAACAGCTTCGCTTCCTATTTTATCGCCTGCGTCCTTGTCCTAGTCGGGATGCATCATCGACTGACGTTTTTGTCAGCAAGGACATGGCTACAGCGAGCCACGTTTTCGTCCGGCGTGAAGGAATTCGACCATCCCTTACGCCTCCCTACGACGGCCCGTTCAAGGTGCTCAGCTGGACAGAAAAAACTGTTACCATCGAGCTCAACGGGCGGGAAGAAGTTGTCGCTCTGGACAGAGTCAAACCCGCCTACTTAGCAACCACCCCGCCATTATGCGCTTTCGACCACTAAGCCGCCCCTGCAACCAAGGATTCGCCCGGCCCTGTGACATCAAAGACATTTTTTTGACGCCAGCGCTCCACCCCCCTTTCTCTTGAAGGGAGGGGGAGCCCTCTAGCGGCCATCGTCGTCTTCATCGGCTGACTATTAATTATGGCGTGCTCAGGCGCATGTGCATGCGCACGGGCTGCGGGCTTCTTCTCGCACGGGCTGCGAGAAGAAGAAAACGAAAATAAAGAACAGTCTTCTTCTGGTCCTGCCATCGGTCTGAACGGTTCCCTGGTTTTTACGCTCGCCGACACACGCATTGTTATAGTGGACCTAACCTCAGTCCCTATAGTCGGGAATTATCTTGCATGGTCTCCCGTAAAGATAACAGCGGAAGTTCTGTACGGCGAAAACAGCTGCCAGGCATTCCTGTTCTGTAACCGTATAATTGCGTTCAGATTTGCTCAGGCAACTGCTGGCATATGCGACGACATGCTCTGCATCACTGTGATGTTGTACCAGCACTGCTCCTATGCCGATACAATTAGCGTCAGTGTAAACCTCAGGTGGGCAACATGGATCGAAGTGACGCAAGAGTGGTGCTGACGTTAGTATGAACTTAAGTTGGGAGAATGAGGCGTCACAGTCTGGTGTTCAGCGTAAGGCCGCATCCTGTCTCAGGATACTTGTCAGCCGATACACGATCTCGGCAAACCGGGAAACAAAACGACGAAAATACGAACATAGGCCGATAAATGCACGAAGTTCTCGTACAGACTGCAGTTGTTTAAGGAGCTCACTGCTTCCATCTTACGAGGATCGAGTCTGACGCCATCCTTGTCCACTAAGTGTGCCAGAAATAGTGTTTGACTTTCGCCAAACCGGCATTTCCCTGAATTCAGAACCAGCCCGGCTTTTGCGATGCCGTCGAGGACAAGGCTGAGACGGTTGTTATGTTCTTCAAACCTGCGACCAAAAATTACAACATCGTGAAGGTAACACATGCATATCTCCCACTTTAGACCGCGCACTACTTTGTCCATACATCTTTCAAAGGTGGCAGGAGCATTCCAAAAGCCAAAAGGCAGAACAATTATTTCGAATAGGCAATCTGGAGTCACGAAAGCAGTCTTCTCTTTGTTTTCAGGTTCCGCAGGTATTTGCCAATAACCCGATCGCAAATCAAGTGTTGAAAAATAAGAAGCGGCGTGCAAGCAGTCAATGACGTTGTTAAGGTGTTTAATAGACGGCACTCAACGACAATGTGTAATGACGACAGTCACGGCAAGGCACGAACTCTCTGCGCGAGCGATGCCCTTTCAGAAGAAGCCAAAGAGGACGACCCACTAGAAGGCGCTGGAGAGAGCCAGCCATTACTATGTTCCAAGGCTTCCCTACAATTACCCCGGGTACGAAAAGGGAGCCGCCCGGTGACCTAACAGCTGGTCACTATGAGCGGGTCATAGTAGGCCTTGAGGCGCTCCACGCTGACAATGTCGCGCCCTCGACGGCGCATGTCTGAAGATGGTTCGACGGGTTCGATCAGGTAGTTGACCGGGGATGTGCGCTCGTCGACACGTTAGGAGCCATCGTATTTCGGCAGCAGTTTTGACGAGAGCCCACTTGCAGTGGCAGGGACGGAGATCCATACGAGCGCATCAGGGAGTAACGTGGTCGCAGAAGTGGTGGTGCCATCACGAATGCTCTTCTGGCGCTCTTGTTCATGCGTCGTAAAGGTCTTGGCAAGCTCGCGACACTCTTCAGCAAGCCTGGCTGTGTCAGAAAGAGGCGTACACTCCGATGGATCCGGCTTGTATGGAAGTATCGTGTCGATGGTGCGCGACGGGTGCTGTCCGTACAGTAAGAAGAAGGGTGAAAAACCAGTAGTGCTCTGAGGGGCGGTGTTATAGGCGTAGATGACGACCCAGGCAACACGCTGGCATTGGACCAATCTCGGAACAACGTTGGTAAACATTGGCAGAAATGTTGGTCCTGCGTTGGCTTTTGGGGGCTTGCTACACCTAAATGTGCATTGGTCCAATATGGGATGCCAATGATTTTCCAATAATGGCAAGGATGGCTGTAGCCAACATTGTCCGTCCAAAATATCGCCAATAATGGCAAGGATGGCTGTAGCCAACATTGTCCGTCGTACGTATCGCCAACATTGTATAAATATTGGCAGCTCCAATATTTTTTGCCAGCCTTTATCGTTGGCTGCACCATCGTTCTTTCATTTCCAGCGTTTAACACTGGTTCTTGCCAGCCCTTTCGTTAGCTACGTCAATATCTTTAGGAAATTTTCCACTGAATGTGTAGTTGAACGTGAGGTAGATTTTTGTGCGCGTAAATAAATGCATGTTGCCCACGCTTTTGCTTTTAGGCAAGCAGCAGGGATAATCAGCGTACAAAAGCTGAGAGTACACACAAGTTTATTCTGCATGTATACATATGGCAAAGATACTGCATGTTTTGAAAATAATTTCGCATTTCGCGCTTTGTTCTGCTGACCGCTTGCTGGCAGATAACAGCTGCACAGAACCTACACTAACTACCTTGAATAACGCCCTTATATTAGAAATCGGGGAAACGGGACCACTCACAAACACACACAGCCTCCCTAGGTGAGCGCTTATTTGATTTGTCAGTTCACCGAAGGTTACAAAAGGAAGTCAGTGAAAAGCGAAGCGTGATACAAAATGAAATAAATGAACATCTACACGTGAACAGACATTCGATACAGCCGAGATCCATAACCACCTTGAACTACCAGAAAGTTCATCGCCTATTTATTAATTAAAAGGTTACTGCGGCAAGAGCTTGAAAGTCTGCGACAACTTCACAACTAATAAAAATTTATGTGTTACAAATCCATCATTTCTTTGCGCTAATCAAGCGGCGAAGGGCAAATGAAAAACGGGTGTTAAGCTGACGCGCTACAACGCGAGAAAAGAACAAAATAGCACACGCAAGTGCTGACAACATCGCTAAGGGCGAGAACTTAACTAACCTACTTCGAAGTGCACAATAAAGCCCACCACATCGGTATTCACAAACTAACAAATTTTAAAAAATTACGCGGCAATGTAGACAATAATAAACGCAGCACACATTTCACTTACGAAAAACACGGAAAGTAACATGCGACGAAGGAAAAAAACGACTTACTGAGCGCGATACGAACACAAAAATCAGGCGGAAAGTTTGCGAGTTGTCAGAACACATCGGCGCTCATCTGCGGGTCGCTCTTCAAAAGTCAAAACAGTCAGGTCCGACGAAGAACAGGGCAGCTGCCTTCTCACTGTGGCATCGCCGTCGAATCTCGGTATCCGTAGAATCGTGGCATCCTGTCTCGGTATCCGACTCCGTTTTTTTCCCGATGACTCTCGACTGAATACTGAGGGGCGGGCGCCCGCCGATGCCGGGAGCCCGACCGACGGAAAGTAACCGCCACTGACTGAAAAAGAATAGCCGCCGGCCAGAAGGGGCCGAAGCGCGTACGCATCTTCCGAGGTGCCGTCGTCTCCCAGCATCTCCCTCAACCCCCCCCCCCCCCCGTCGTTTTCAAAGGCATTGAAAGCGTCGCCCGTTTGAACCGTCGTGCGCGGAGCAGCCGTCAAGTGACAAGGGTTTTATGACCAGAGACCACCGCGCTGCCCCACTGCCGCGAGGAGAGGACGTGAAATTCCTGAGCAAAACATGGCACCGCGCTGCTTCTCCGGCCTCCCGATCACCGAGAACATTTATTCAAAGTGAACACGTCTGTTTGTGTGAAGTGTTGAAAGCGCAAACATAACTCATCGATCATTTAAAGATTCCGCGGGCGATACCGTAGTCTTGGACAGCACGTCGCTGTAGCGCACACACAAAGAAGTTATAATCCTGTAATCCAACCAGTCGTGTAGCAAACACGAAAATACGTGGCGTGGTTGAAGTCACATGAAATGTTTTGATTGTTTGCCGCTAATAAAGCCGTGAGAATAATTTCGGTGCGTGTGCGGTGCGCAGAAGGCGCACCAGCGCAGAGGCCCATTGCGAAGCAGACGACTTTTATTCTACTCCATTAACTCATCAACGCTATATACAGCTTCAATCAATGTAAAAACAGGGTTTTCTGGGTTGTTTTTATATAGTTGCGATGTATACGCTGGCTGTATCACACAAATAACGTTAACTTTCAACAAGCATTGCAAAGTGAGATTTTGTTTTGTGTTTCCTTTCTCATAGATGTATTTCCAACAGCGCGCAAAACTCAGTTGAGAACTTGGTACATATTTTACATTGCTCAACATCTGTGAAACGAATTTTGTCCAACTATTAGCATATATTTTGTGCCACACTAAATGCCAACTTAAAAATCAAGACCCTGTGTGCGCCATTGTTCCCTTTCTTATAGATTGGGATTTGCAGTTTTGTTTGTTGGCTGACAACGATGGACTCTTTTTGCCATCTTTATACAGTAAAAGCTCGTTAATTCCACACTTATTAATTCGGAAAGTCGGATAATTAGGACGCGTTCTCTGGTCCCTGCAAGCATGTTTATTGTTTAACGGCATCACACTCTCGTTAATTCGGCCATATCTGTCCGCAACCCGGTTAATTAGGACGAATCTCTTAGTAGGGTGGGGGGCGCTACGACGAGCTTTGCCCCCCTAATGGGGAACCCTGCGCACGCCTATGGTGATAAGTAACCAGAAATCTTCTTTGAGATGCGCTGGATGCCGCACAAAGTGATTTTCATAATAGCGTGCATGCAGGTGGTGGCTCGATTCAGGCTAACCTTAACTCAGTGATGGTAAAAGAGGAAAAAACATTCTTGCCGATATATCATGCATATGCTTGCCAGTGTTTAAGACACTGGAGCGACAACGTGTAAGTCTGGACAATATTGTCCCGCGTGTAGCATTGGCCATCCAATATTGTTTAATCAGTCAGATTGACTGGACAATATATCCAATCTACTGCCATTACTTAACCAATATCGTTTTACCAACGGATAAGCTGGCCCAATATTGCCATTCATACGGCCTGGTTCTGCCAATATCGTATGTACATCGGCAACCAAGGGCCGTTGTTGCCAACCTCAAAGAATGGCAAGACCAATATTGTATGTTGGCTGGCAAAGATGGACCATTATTAGCATCCTTGTAGGCTGGCTTGCCAACATTCGTTTTATAGTGGTTTGTATGGGCCATCATTGGGCCATCGTTTGCCAACGTATAAACAATATTGGCCCAATGTGCTATGCTGCCTGGGGAAGGGCAGAATGGCATCCCAATTTGTGTGATCGGCGGCGACGTACATTGACAGCATGTCGCCGAGCGTGCGGTTAAAGCGTTCTGTTAGGTCATTCCTCTGTGGGTGGGAAGCAGTAGTTTTGCGGTGAACAGCTAGGACTCTTTGAGAATGGCTTCGACGACTTCCGACATGAAGACACGGCCTCGATCGCTGAGAAGCTCCTGGGGTGGACCGTGATGCAGCATGAATCGGTGTAGCAGGAAGGAGGCAACATCCCGCGCTATAGCCGCTGGGAAGGCGGCGGTTTCGGCGTATCGCGTGAGATGGTCAACAGCGACGTTGGCTCAGCGGTTGCCAGCCGACGTCAGAGGAAGTGGTCCACACAAATCGATGCCCACGCGCCCAAACGGACGGTTAGGGCAAGGTAATGGTTGTAGACAGGCTGGCGACACGTGCGTTGAAAGTTTTCGGCGTTGGCAATCGAGGCAGGAGCGAACGAACGTCTGCACGTAGCGATACATTCCTCGCCAGAAGTATCTTTGTCGAATGCGGTGGTAAGTTTTGCATACCCCAGAGTGTGCGCATTGCGGATCAGATTGGAAGGACTCGCATATCAGATGCGATGTATCTTATGGCGGAGTTCAATCCGGTGGTGGTGGTGGTGTGCGGAGTGACCACCCTTATCGCGCATGCGCATACCCTCCCCCTCTCCACTTCCCCTCTCCCCATCCCCAAGGGCCCAGATGATCGCCAGGCACTCCTTTTCCGTGACGGTGTAATTGGTCTCGGCTCTAGTAAACGTACGGCTTGCGTATGTCACGACATATTCCGGGAACCCTGGTTTGCGCTGCGCAAGGACAGCGCCGAGGCCTACACCTCTGGCGTCCGTGTGTACCTCTGTGGGGTCGTAGTGGCGTAGTATGGGAGGAGACGTCAACAAATGACGGAGCTTTGCGAACGCGTCGTCACACTCGGACGACCACGAATTTAGGGTTCCGTTACTTCCGAGGAGCTTCGTCAGCGCCGATATGTTGGTGGCAGAGTTTCGTATGAAGCGTCGAAAGTATGAACACAGTCCCACGAAACTGCGCAGTTCTTTGACGGACGTAGGTTTGGGAAATTCGGCCACGGCCCGAAGCTTGGCCTGATCGGGAAGGATTCCGTCCTTGGACACGACGTAGCCGAGGATTGTCAGCTGCCGTGCCTCAAATCGGCACTTCTTCCCATTCAGATGGAGGCCGGCGTTGCTCAAACGTGTCAAAACAAGCCGCAGACGTTGGAGATGCGTGGAGACGTGCGGAGCGAAGACGATGATGTCGTCCAGGAAACACAAGCACATGTGTCATATAAAGTTGCGCAGAACTGTGTCCATCATCCGCTCGAAGGTCCCGGGCGCATTACACAGACCAAACGGCATGACGTTGAACTCGTACAAGCCGTAGGGCGTGACAAAGGGTGCCTTCGGTCGAGCGTCATGAGCCATGTGTACTTGCCAGTACCCCGAGCGCAAATCGAGCGATGAAAAGAATTCTGCTCCTTGGAGGCTGTCAATCGCATCGTCGATTCGCGACAGTGGATAAACATCCTTGCGGGTGATCTTGTTGAGCCGTCGGTAGTCCACACAGAACCGCACAGAACCGTCCTTCTTCGCAACGAGAACAACAGGAGACGCCCATGGGCTGTCGGAGGGCCGAATTACATCGCGTGGAAGCATATCGTCCACTTGCTCAATAATTACCCGGCATTCTGCGGAAGACACGCGATATGGACGTTGCCGCAGTTGTGGTTGGGCGCTAGTGTCGATGCAATGCGTAACAGTGGATGTGCGGCCGAGGGTTGTTTGCACGACATCGAAAGAATGGCGAAATTCATCCAACAAGCACAGAAGCTGGGAACGCTAGACCGACGTAAGGTTGTCAGCAATGGAGGGACCAAATACATCAGTGGGTGACGAATCAGACGTGGAAAGAGCACTGATGGTACGGAAACTGGTACAGTGCGAGTCATCGGGTGCGTCCAGAACTTGTGTATCTTCAATGGATTCCACTCTGTCGAGACATTCCCCTCGAACCAACGTAACAATGTACGGGGATGGGTTGGCAACAAAAATAGCGGTGCTGCCCTGAGTGACTCGCACGGTCTCGAAAGGTACCAGCAACGCTTTCCGAGGGCAGACGCGGGCAGATGACGAAAGGAGTGCAATGGTGTCGGAGAGACCGGCACAGTAGACCGACACAGCCGTTGACGAGTTTGGAGGTACTTTCATATCGTCTTTGACGAGGATCTTGCTCACTGTCGATGGACTGTCTGCCGGCGTCAAATGTGAGAACGGTGAGAGCTCTATTTCGGCTGGTGCGCAACGAATTACAGCGTCGTGGCGGGAGAGAAAACCTTATCCCAGGATGACGTCGTGAGAGCATGCCGCAATTATGATGAACTCGACATCGTACAGAACATCCTGAACATCCTACAGCAGTGCATACTGCTGTAGGATGAATACTCTGGGAGCTCACGGTACGGAGGGACATCCCAGAAAGTGGCGTCATCACTTTTCGAAGTATGCGGCAAAGTTTTGCGTCCATCACGGATACAGCGGCTCCAGTGTCGATAAGGGCCGATGCGCGACCACCGTCCACAAACACGTCGATTACATTAGATGGACTTCGCTGAGGGCTTTCACAGTTCGATAGCGTCGCAGTCCTTGCCTCCTGGACTGCGACGACTAGTTTTCCTGCTCTCGTGCGACCGAACGTGGCCGCATGGGTGACAGTGAGCGACGTCTTGGAGACGGAGAGCGGCGATTAGCTGGAGGTGGGCGTGACGTCGGCGACACAGGTGGAGGTGGGTCGTAGAATGCACGGCTTGACTGGCTGGTGACAGGTGACGCGACTCGAGGCGGCTGCACGCGTTGGCAATAACGTGCCACGTGACCGGCGTAACCGCAAGCAAAGCAGATGGGCCGGTTTTCGGGGGTGTGCCATCGGTTCGCCGGGGTAGGTCCCGCCCATGTCGCAGGACGCGATTGACGGGTCGGCTGCTGAAATGGCTGCATGGTGGGCTGCGGTAGGGGCCGAGGGATGGCGTCAGCATATGTAGCCGGCACACCTGCTTCAAAGAACAGAGACCTAGCGGCGGCTTCGGCGTAACTCATTGGGGCAGCTGCAGGAATTACTTAGGGCGTCCTGGAGACAACTTGATCGTATTTCTGGGGCGCAGGAGCTGAAGGTTGCGGGTGATACTCAGGCATAACCTCCGACATTTCCTGCTCAATCGCTCGCCGGAGAGGAGGAAGAAGGGTGGTCAATGACTGTTGAACGTGCGGCGGGTGGGCAAAGGCCAGGAGAGAGAACTGGCGTGCAATTTCCTCGCGCACGAATGACTTGACTTCTGCCAGCAACGCGGCCTGGTCAGATATTGCCGCCAAGCAACCCATTACTATGTTCCAACGCCAAGCAACCCATTACTATGTCCCAAGGCTTCACTACAACGCCATCAATTCGCGGTAGAGGATAGACATCTATTTTTCTTCGTAACTGCGTTTAGACGCCTGTAATCCACGCAGAATCTACAGGAACCATCTTTTTTCTGGACAAGGATTACTGGGGCTGCCCACGGGCTGGCGAACTCCTGAACGACACCTTTGTTCATCATGTCCTTTACTTGTTCGGCAATAACTTTGCGCTCGGAGGATGGCACTCGGGAGGGCTTCTGGCGGATGGTGTGTGCTGAGCCGGTGTCTATTCTGTGGCGAGTGCGAAACGATTGTAGCTCAAGTGGCGTATATCCATGTTTAATGTCGAATGCAGCAACATACCGGGAAAGGACCTGTACCAGCGCTTGCCGTTCCGTTGTACAGAGAGCCTTACTGATCATACCGAGCATTAGATCTTCATGATGACGATCATCGCAAGGAGAGGAAGCTGTGGTGAGGTCCGCACTTAGTGCTGCTATTGAGCTGCATGAGGATTCATTGAAGAAAGCGATCTTCATACCGCGAGGAAGCACAAGCGGCGTGGCAGAACAATATGTCTCGATATGTGAGCGGAGGGCCCACTTGATGTGAACTCTCGGCCCCGCCATGCCGGGCAGCTCGGTGGGCAATTTCTAGAGCGACCGCGTGAGCGTGGTCATTACCCGGCAATGAGTCATGGCCAGGAGACCAGACCAACTGGATACGTTGTGAGCTGGATGTGTCTATCATTGATGACCTGTGTTGGATGCAGTGAGCCGCCTTGGGTAAGCCGCGTCCCATCAAAAAGGCTCGGCATGCTTGCTGGGAATCGGTTAATATGCACACCTCTCCAGAAATCTGAAGAACGTGTCGTACAGCAAGCGCGACACCAAGGACTTCGCCGTCAGTAGGCATAGAACTCGGCAAAGAGGCGGCCGTAAGTAAAGTTTCAGCGCCGTCCAACACTACCGCTGAATACCCTTTGCAGCGACGTGCAGCATCGCTGTGTAGCAAATTTGTCTCAGGGATCTCACCGAGCATACGCTCGTGTTCCGGGGTAGCGGTACCCCAGGTAGCACAAAACGGATAATTGACGTTTTATAAACGTTTATCCGAGACGATAAAAACGTTTAGAAAACGTCACGGGATAGATGTGTCTAGAAAACGTTTTATATCTCGTCTAATGTCCGGCTAGAATCCATTTTGAAGACCATCTAGAAAACGTCTTTAAGACGATCTAGAGAACGTTTTTAAGACGATCTAGAAAACGTTTTAAAAATGTTTTAAAAACGTCGCAAAAACTCCAATTTTTAAAACAGATTAAAATATCCTATTGCATCGTCTTTGAAAAGACGTTTTCTAAACGTTTTTAAGACCATCTAGAAAACGTTTAAAAAACGTCGCAAGAAATCCGGTTTTTAAAATAAAACTACCCCATTGCATCGTCTTTGAAAAGACGTTTTCTAAACGTTTTTAAGACGTCATGCAGGATCTCTTTTAGCTGTTTTGTTTTGGCGCATGCAATTATAATTGTGCACGTTTTAGGAAGCCCTCTCTGTTATAGTAATTAGAGTTACTTTATTCTGTAATTACTATTACAGAGTGAGAGCTCAGTAGATTCACAGACAAAAGTGGTCATGTCATAATTTATTATGTAAAACAGCAACGATTCCTGTACAGCATAGAAACGTAAAACTATACGACATGAGATATAGCATGCGACTATATAACATTATTCAGAAGCGGCAAAAGGACACAAAATATCGCGGTAATTAAAATGCAGCTACATGGTATCCAACCTTCAAGAACACTTTTTGTTGCACGATTCATCATTCGCAAAATTGTCAAACAACCAACAGTGCAATATGACAAAATTTATGATCTGGTACAGCCATTCTGCAATATGTAAGCGTTGTCTAATTAGCTTTACCTAATCAAACGCAAGAATGAAGTGAAGAGAAATTGTCGAAAAGGGAATGTCGCTGAAGCCAACAACACGACAAGGGGAATAGTTTCCGTCAGGCAGGGGCGTAGCCAGAAATTTTTTTCGGGGGGAGGGGGAGGGGGTTCAACCATACTTTATGTATGTTCGTGCGTGCGTGTATATAAACGCGAGCAAAACTGAAAATTTTCGAGGGGGTTTGAACACCCCCGCCCCCTTGGCTACGACTCTGCTGTCAGGGCCCTGACGAAGACAAGCATTCATGATGAAACGTTTCCTCAACGCTCCATCTTCCGCTAAACTTTTTTCTTGTAGGAAGGAGAGAGAGAGAAGGAACAGAGCATAGGCAGGGAGGTTAACTAGCGTCCAGTTTGCTACCCTACTCATGGGAGGAGTATGAGGGAGTAAAAATAGAGAGAAAGAGACACATTTCACAACAAACAGACAGAGGAGTGCATGACAGGTGGTCACTCAATTTTTGTTGCCTCGAAGTACTGCAGGAGGGCTCGTGTGGTTTTCTGGGCTGATGTGCTATGAAGACAGACTCCCAAGATCTTTCCTTTGGCAAAAGGCCGACCGTCAAGTCTCCTCAAGGCACACTGGTACACTGGAGAGTCCGGCGATGTGTTTGAAATAACATACAGCGGCACAAATGATGATCGATAGTCTCTACGCAGTTGCAGTTATCGCACATTGATGAATCTGCCCTACCAATCCGATAGGTGAATGAGTTAGAAGACGCTACACCGAGCCACAGCCATCACAGCAACAAAACAAAAAGACGTGGACAGTAGAAGTGGACAGGACAGCGCTTATACCTGTCCACTTCTACTGTCCACGTTTTTCTTTTTCAGTGTGCTTCAACCTAATTTTCCAAGCATGAACGTAAACCAACAGGCCCAACTCGCCATCTTGCATCAACACAGCATTCTAAGCAGGAAAGGAGTGAGTGTCGTGTCCTTCCTGTTTCTTTTGTTCCCGTCCAAAGTGCGCTACCTAACCATATAGGTATAATAATCAGGAAAGGAGGCATGCATCAAGCACCTGGTGTGTGTCTCCCTTCGTTTGAAAACAATCGTTCAGTAGCGCTACTTAAGACCACAGTTAGTGGAAACCGACTCCGATGTATTGAAATCACTAATAACAAAACAAAACTGCAAAATAATATTTGGCCCACCCAGCCAAGAATGCGTAATGAAAAAAGAACGTACATTGCTTGCAAAATCACTGTCACTGTTGCTGAAGTGTATTCACAAAATGAAACTTTTAGGAATGTTCTTACAATATGCCTCTGTTGGAACATTTCTCACTGAAAAAATGTTGGAAAAAACTCTGGCATCGTTACAGAAGTAAGACTAGACGTTGGGAACAAAAGGCGCCATTTTAGACGTTAGCTAAAATATTTGTGGATGCGGCATCCGTGTTTCAAACGGCGCCCACTAAAGAAGTAACGGTTTCAGGCTTCGAAATGCAGCGTACAAAACTTCACAGAAATTATGGTGTGACATCCCTAGAGAGCACACAGTTAAGCTTAAATGTGCCATGCCTAGCAGAAAATATGAATACTGTAAATTACAGCGACATATCACAAAAAGTACAACTAAACCAACAGTAGCGCGAAAACAAAACGTATGAACAGAAAACTAATCGAAACTCCCACAAAAATTACAATGAATGAGCCACTTACTAAAATGAATAAATAAAAATAAGGAATGTGAAAATACCAGCCTGATAAAAAAACATCTTTCTTTTATGATGCCCAGTAATAGAAAATGTCAGGCTAAACGAACAAATTAATATAATGATAAGAGACATCACCTAAAGAAATTGGGACTCTTCCCCATTTTTTACTCCATAAGCACACAGCTGTAAACTCAGGATTGTCAGAGGCACATCAGGGTATTGCACTTAGTACATCACATTGCTCAGGTTCAAAATATCACAGTATGTGGCAAGTCAGCCTGAACACATGGCTTCATGACAGGTACTCGATGGAAATCACTAGGCACATCCGGAAGTCTGCAAAGAACGCTACAAATAGCATACACACGAAAGTTGTTGTGCCATTAGCAGCACGGGGCAGCGTTCCACGTAAATTATATTTTAGCACAATAGCCCTTGTGTGGTTCCTTGAAGAGGCCGACAAACAAAGACGCTCAAAAAAAGTTAACTGCTTTACAAACTGTGACTTTTTGTTTTTGAAAGTTTCCAAGGAAAAGAGAAAAATGTCAATCTCTTGAAAACCATCCATCCATACTAAAACCTGTCAGTCAGCCCATCGAAAAGAAGAAAGTAATCATTTAGTTGGTGTAGCCTTTGTTTCTAAACATCTAGGGCAAGTACCATCTGCAATAAATAGTACAAAATATCATTTCATTATTTGTTATTATACCTATAGGACGGTGTTAAAAGTTGAAAACTCGATAACACCGTACGGCGACAGAGAGCGAGCCTACTATGTTTAAATAACCAGGCACAAGAGACGCGCAAGAGAACCTCTTGGTTCTGCTAAGAGCTGCAGGCTTTACCGAGAAAGGAGGAGGTTAACAGAGTAGGGGAAACATAAATCACAAGTCGGAAAGCGCATCAAGATAGTCAAGGCAGCACAGAAAAAATGCCGAACTCCTCCCCGTGAAACGCATCTTTTTTTTTTTACTCTCATGCCCTCAGAAATTCGCAACTAACAGAAAAGCGTGCCCAGCCTCTCGTTAGTTGCAGCTAGTACTGTGGAAGAAACCATGAACCAGTACACTGTCGCTGCAAAGATTCTCTCATCCACAAACTTTAGTGACACAATAAAACAGAGGACACATGCCGTAACTTCCAACAATGCAGTTTTAAAATTGGGCGCGCGAAGCTTGCGTTCGTTCATCGCCATTGCGCATGCATTGTAGGCTACGTACGCAACAAACGCTATCTGCGTATCCCATTGTAAAACTGGCTGCTCCGCATGCTTCATACGCCATCCTCTTGCGTACTCACGTTAAGCGCCGGAAATAGCATATGCGCCCAACGAACGCTATCTTTGCGTACCCTATTCTAAAACTTCTTCTTACGCGGCACACGTAGCTTAAGCTAATGTGTATCTTGAAACTACCTCATCAAGCGGCCAAGAAAAGACAGTCATTTTACTGAAATTAGGTTAACAATATAAATATGGTTTTCGCTCATGTTCGTTCTAGCATGAACGGAAACCATGACGTGCATTTACGTTTAGACAGCTTTATCATGTATGCTGAATAAATTCCGCAGTAACGTACTGCTGAAACATGTCGCACATGCAGCCCGTGATGCAATGGAACACGCTTTTTCATTTGCCATAGTTCTCAAATACTGAGTGCAAATGCAGTAAAAATGAACTTACCTTCAAAAATGACAGAAGCCCGTGGTTTGCAGTATCCGCTAATCCACATAAAACTAATCCCACGTCAAAGTAACCACACCCGTCCCTCGAGCATAGAAGAAAGGAAGTTGCGAGAGCGTCCCGCGCGCAAGCTGATGAGTGAATTTTTCTGCAGAGAATCTTACGGGACTCTAAGCGTCAGCCAGCGTAACAGTCGCTCCACAGAGACATACTTGCATTCGTGTCCACAAGTTCAACACGCAGGGAAGTACAGTTTTTCACAGCTGCGTTTATAGCCCTCACGAACCACGACACAAGCACGAAATATAGCAAAAGAGTGCATGACCGGTGAGCTCAACCGCCCGTGCGAAAGCATTGAGCTTAACTGACATTGCAGAACAACGGCCACCGCGGATGTATACGTCAGCGCTAAGGCCTTGGTGCGGAAGTTAGACGGTTATCGCTGCGAGTAAATTACAGTAAATTACGTAAAGTTAACTGGTTAACAAACTTTGAAGTCTTCATTATTGCTGATGCAATGTAGACACTATACGCCTTGATCCTTTTGCGCGTTACTTTCTTTATCGCAATGAGAGATGGCGTGCGCAGGCTCGAGTTCAAATTTCAATTCGCGGTGGTTCATGCATGCCCATGCATGCATGGGCCAAGTGGCGCGCGGTCCTCTGCTGGGCGACAAAACGTCTTGTAAAGTGCGTCCTCTAGACGTCACGAACAAGACGTTTTTAAAACGTCAAAATTGGTTTAGGATCGAACAAACGTCTTGAAATGTACGTTTCAGGCCAAAATCGTCTTAAAAAATGCGTTTTCTAGACGTTATCAAAAACGGATATAATACGGATTTTCTGTGACGTTTTTAAAACGTCGAAATTGGTTTAGAATCGAACAAACGTCTTGAAATATACGTTCCAGACCAAATGGTCTTCAAAAATACGTTTTCTAGACGTTATCAAAAACGGATATAATACGGATTTTGTGTGACGTTTTTAAAACGTCGAAATTGGTTTAGAATCGAACAAACGTCTTGAAATATACATTGCAGACCAAAATGGTCTTAAAAATGCATTTTCAAGACGTTATCAAAAACGGATATAATACGGATTTCTGTGACGTTTTTAAAAACGTCGAAATTGGTTTAGAATCGAACAAACGTCTTGAAATATACGTTCTAGACCAAATGGTCTTAAAAATACGTTTTCTAGACGTTATCAAGACGGATATAATACGGATTTTCTGTGACGTTTTTAAAACGTCGAAATTCCTTTAGAATCCGCTTTGTCCCATTTATCCCTAAGAAAACGTTTTCTAGACCGTGTGTGCTACCTGGGGTGCACCTTTAAGGTTCTACGGACCCAAGGCGGGAGGGCGATGGCGGTGTCCTCGACGTCATTGGACAAAACTGGGTATCCCAGTCTCGAGAGCAGGTGCCGCCCAGTGGGTGTGAGCAGAAGGCGTTCTCTTTGGCTGCTCCACTGAGCTTCACAGAATGAAGGAAAGAAGGTGGCTTTTTAAGGGATCGTTTTTCTTTGTTAGACACAATATTAGTGAGAACTAGACGACAATAATGCCAAGGAAAGTATAGGAGATGTTATTTGAATAATTGGGATATAAACGTTAAGAATGTAAGTGGACGAAAAGCTAACTTGCCGCCGGCAGGGACCGAACCTGCGACCTTCGAATAACGCGTTCGATCCTCTAACACTGAGCTACGGCGGCGGTCATCCTCCCGTTCACTTTATAAGGTATAGGTGTGCAATTAAACCTAGGAGTGCTAGTCAGAGCCGATCGCATAGCGGCGAGTGTGGAACACTCTTTTTCTGCGTGTTTAGCGTCACGTAGCAAGTGATTTTTTTACGAGCTGGCAGCTGACCAAAAATCTCTCGCATACTACCTCAAGGCATCAAGTCTGCCAGAACGAGACCCTTGCTATGAATGAAGGAAAGAAGATGGCTTCTTAAAGGGACACTAAAGAGCAAAGCGATTTTTTGTCGCATTAGTAAAGTAGTCTTCCACGATACCAAAAACACCACGCTTTCTGCGCGAAGACGCTTAATAAGCGAGAAAACGCGCAAAAAGAAAATACAGGTGGCGACGCCACCTTGGAATTCCCGCACGATTTGGCGTGACGTCACATATTTTTGACGGCGCCTGCTTGGGCCTACGTCGTTCCTAATTGGTTCAATCGAAGTACATTGTCCTCTGAGGGGGCCAGACACTTGACATAACGAGTTTGTGGAAATTTCGTCGAGCCAGTGGCGCCAAAATACGTTAAATGATCTTTGAAGTCTTTACGTCACGAATTACAAAGTTCGGCGCGAAATTTAAAAATGACACTTTGAACTTGGTTTTCTCCTCTAATAATAAACCTATGGTGGTGAAATAAACTACACAAGAGTTCTCCCAGCACATTTTATCAATCTAAACCAATTCACTGTTCCTCTTTAGTGTCCCTTTAAGGGCTTGTTTTGTTTGTTAGACACAATATTAATGAGAACTACTTGACAATAATGCCAAGGAAAGTATAGGAGATGTTATTTGAATAATTGGGATATAAGATGTTAAGAAAGTAAAGTGGACAAAAATATAACTTGCCGCCGGCAGGGACTGAACCTGCGACCTTCGAATAACGCGTTCGATGCTCTACCACTGAGCTACGGCGGCAGTCATCCCCCCGTCCACTTTATAGGGTATTGGCCTCGAGGAGTTACGGAGTCGCCCTCTATCGGACGCGCCTCGATTGCGTGCTAGGCAGGATACCTGCGGCGCGCTCCCCGTAGGTTTTGCTGTCGGCGCTCTACAAGAACACCTCGCGGAAGCCCTCCAGGGCATTTCTGTAAGTACTTTCGAAATAAACTGTGTTCTTTACTGTCAAAATAATCATTTTCGACGAACTGAAAGCACAAGATAGTCTACAGTCGCTGTCTCTTTGCAGAAAACCGAGCACCCGCTTCACGCTGTCACCGCGTTGGAGACCCGTGAACCGGCTTCTTGCGTGAAAGGTAGTCACTCGCTGAGTGCAAAATATGTGAAATATCTCGTTAACGTAGACTGTCTGTATAACCAAACGGAGCATACGAGAAAGACGCCTCAAGCCAGCGATCGCACGGGTTCGCGACGACTGACGGTGCCTCTGCATGTATGAGCGTCTGCATGTATGTTCGTACTGATGGTATCGCTTTTGCTACGAGCGCGTTTTGGCACCGCGCTGTGAACTTTAGGCCGCAAAATATGAGAATTTGTGAGTAAACAAACAACTACTGTTGCGCGGACGCTATCAGAGCAGTTCAAAAACAATTTCCTTACAACTGCGGTTTCAGTGCGCATGGCAACTTTGTGATCTGCCGTCCCGACGATTCAGTGTTTTTTTTCTTTTTCGGTCTAAATTCGGGTACGTTTCAATGTCATTTGACAAGTTCTCTCGCACTGCGTATTGACCGGTCTTCTCAGCGGGCAAATGCCGCTGCTTCTGTTTCTTTATTCAGCGCATTCGTTTCGTTTCGTGCTCACACAAAATGTGAGGAAATGCGACGCCTTTTTTTAATGCTCCTTAATTATCGTTCCGTTTGCATTCCAGTGAACTTGCCGCTCTCTGTCATCAAAAAATTCATAGACCAAAGCTTCACCACTTCGAGATTGCTGGTGGAAGGAGAACCAGTCTACGAGACCGAGCATGTAGTAGCATGCGACGCCTAGGAAAAGAAAGAAAATACAGTAACGTTTGCCGGACTTGTTCTGCAAACGTCGGCTGTGAACTAGTACCCACATGAACTTGAAATAGCGGTGAATAAAATAAAAGGTATTGCAGCAACCAGCAGCCGCAAAACAGGATAGTAATTATTTGGCGTGTACCCCAGCAATTTCGGCAGCAGTGTCGTGTCTAACGCCAACAGGGTGGCATCTTTCCCACGTAAATAAATGAGGCTCCAAGAAAATACATGGGGTGGGCCGGTGGGCCGATCACGAAGGCAATGCAAAATTTATGTAGCTTATGAAGCAATGCATGCCTCATCAAATGGGAAGTTTGCCCGTCGGCGTCCCGCGTCGGCGGCGTCAACACTAGTGATGCAAAATATAATCGTCACGTGATGGTGTCACCATATGACGTCATCATGACGTCACAGATCGCCAAAATATGCAGCGTCATTATGACGTCACATAACGTGACGTCACATGATGACGTATTCACACGTCATGGTCGCTTTCAATTGCCTCCGTGATCGGTCACGGAGGCCGTGCAAAACCGCGTTAGTTGCAGAACGCTTTTGGAGGGGGGCGCGGGAGAATCAGTACAACTACTCACAAGAACAAGATGGCTTTCGCCTGCTAGTCATCTTTAACTAATGCATAAGGGACCCTGCGCGTTTTTTAATTCAACGTATCTAAACAATGACTGGCGCATCTACAGCCGATTTTGTGGACGCTGAGCACGGGGCCGACGATCAAGAGGTCGCATTGGAGGGTTCTGAGATGGCATCGCATGTGGTAAAAGGTAGCGCTTTTACCATCCTGTGGCAAATAAGCATCATTTGCCGGCGGGAAGCGCGCGCGAGCCATCGTCTCAGTGAGCGCTGTCTGCTACACACCGAACATCGCAGGCCCGACGCAGTAACAAAAGTCTTCGTCGCGGAAGTGCTTGTTGCACACAAGACTCGTAAAGGGTGGCGACTTGACGGTTCTTAGCTTTACAACCCATGCTTCACGCTGTTTCTTGTCCCGCGGTTACCAGTGCAGGCTGACACTGGGCTTCTTTGCGTAAGCGCGGCACTGCGGCACCGAGCGGTAGAGCCCCATGTTCTTCGCCTTCGGAGGCAGCCACTCTATTACAATGGTTTCAATTGAGTAGAAACCGAATTTGAACAGGCCGCAGCGCATATGGGAGTTGAAACTCGTTTTCAAAGCACGCGGCAGTGCGCCACAAGCAGCCGACGCGGCCGCTGAGACCACGTGATCCTGCCAAGCACGTCACGCCGACGGTGGCGCCGGCGTTTCCAGTGGTGGGCCTCGAGGCCAATATGTGTGCGTTTAAACCTAATAGTGTTAGTCAGCGCCGATCGCAGCCATGGCGGCAAGTGTGGAACACTCTTTTTCTGCCCTTTCGGCGTCACCAAACTTCAACGCTCCGCACAAGGAAAGGGTGCGCCCAAGACGCCCAAATTCGATTAGGAGGCGATGAAATGAGAGTGTGCGAGCGGGGAGAACTGTAAACGTTTAGTATTATAGGCAACAACTTTTATTGCCTTGAGTAATTATTTCAAGGATTTGATTTAGGATATCGGTGCTTGTAGTGTGGGTGTTGCATGTGATGTTTTTTGATACTAGGGCTCCTACGAGTGGAGAGTTACCCGCAAAAGTGCTGAAGCCGGATAGAGTAGGCGAGCACATCGGCTCCTGTAGGAGAATTATATCCGGAAGGTTCGTGGTCATAGCAACGTACTGCTGAGAGATCCCCTTTTTACAGCGAAAGCTGTTATGAGATCATTTCCACTGTCGTTTTTGGCGCCGTAGTTGTCCGCCGCCGCACGAAACCACTATCGCACGAAAGAAGAAAAAAAGGAAATAAGAAAAATTTCCAGGATGGAACGAGGTTCGAACATGGGCCCTCTGCGTGGGAGCCCAGTGTTCTACCTCAGGGCCATGCCGGTGCTTGAGACAGCGGTGCAAAAAGACACTATACAAGCTTCATGTCGGGAAGGAACCACATTAACATATGTAATGTAGTGTGGTAGAAGAGTAAAATAACAACCAGGCGTCACGCAAACGCGAATTCTGTAATCGGGCGTCGCACAATGCAAATTGCGCAACGAGTGGGTTGTTGAGTGCTTCCAACCCATTATAAAGGCCTCTACGATAATTCTTCATTGTCATCAACCACAGCATCAACAAAGTGCACATAATGCTCCACAGGTGTTTAGCGAGTACCACGGTTCTCCGCAGAATGACGAAAAATTGCATAGTGGCTGCTTCCCTACTTCACAAAAATTATGATGATTTATAGCGTAGTGGGTTCCTGGCAAGTGCACTTCTAATGGTTGTCAAGGAAGCCCATAAGGCTCCCATGATCCATTTCCTCAGGATCTCAATAAAGTTAATTCCTTCTCTCTCTCGCTTTCCGTTTCTCTGGTTAACGTATGTTATAAAGCGTGGTGGGACAGTTAAATAACGACCGGGCGTCAAACAATATGAATTACGTAACTAGTGGGTCGTTTACAGCTTCCAACCCATTACCAAGGGCTCAGCCCTAATTCTTCATCGTCATCAACCACCGCAATAACAAAGTGCACATAATGCCTCACAGATGGTACCTCGCTTCTCCGTAGAATAACGGATAATGTCGTGGTAGGTGCTTCCCAACTTCCCAAAAATTATGATTTGTGGCGTAGTGGGTACGTTGCTAATGTACTTGTATTAGTAGCCACAAGAGAGTTTATAACGGGCTCTAGAAATGCGGCTCTTCCAGCTTTCGCTGTGACTGTGCTGCGCTTTGCCCGCAGGCCTGGCGTTTTGACGGTATCCCCGGCATTACCATTGCCTGATCACGATCTGTTGCTGGCTAAGGGACGCCATCATCATTTGTGAGAGGAAGTGGTTGGGCGTGAGTATGGGTGCGTCCTCCTTGCACCTGTTAGTGGTGTCTGAGACCGCATGGCTTGGGGAGGGCATGGCATGGTAGGGGAGCGATGGAGTCTAAACGGGAAGACGAAGAGGAAGTGTGTGTGCTCTTCTGATGCCTGTATTACAGCGATGATCTTCCGAAGCGCTAGAGATCCCTGCCGCACATTGTCTATAGCTGCCTGAATTCTATCGTTCGTACTCTCTATTGCAGCGTCCAGCTGCGCATTGCATCTGAGCGTGACGCGCCACCATGTCACGGCGTAGCCGCGCAATTCGGGGAAAGGATCGGTGTTGGTGTTCGGTGGAGGAGAGTGGTGGGATGTGTTATGGGGTGGAGGATGGGGGGGGGGATGAGCTATACGGGACCTTGCTCAAAACGTACCTCCCGAGGTGCCGCCATGGTATTACTGTTATCCGAGACGCGTGGCTGCTGATGATCCGAGGTAGCTGTTGAAGTTGCCGGCTTGCCTAGTAGTGCCTTCTTGTAGGGCGATGGGGATGCCTGTGATACCGGAGTGGTAGGGCGCGCTGAAGGGCGCGCTCCTGGATGCGCACTGAAGTCGACTGGGAGCGGGATCGGGATTTGGATTTTGTCCGTGTTCTGGACCGGGATCTGGACCGTGTCTTCGCACGAGACCACCCACTTTTCATGAGTGGTCGCTGATGAAGGAGCTGCACCGCTGGATGGCGTCATTTGCCGCCGTTCATCGTCGGTGGCTTTTTTAACCCAGGATCTGTTGAAGGGCTGTCGCTGACATCGCGGGCAGTTTTTGGTCAGTGGTGGCATAATCTCCTCCACAGGATTTGCACCGTGGAAAGCATGGATGCGACAGCACGGGATTATCGATGCCGCACGGCTCACAAATGTTGAGGTCCGGTGTGGGGCAGTGGTCGGCTCGGTGTCCGAATTTGAGGCACGTTTTGCAGACCGGCTGTCTGGGGCGGTGGGGGTAGCAGCGTAGCTCTGCTCCTAGAAAGCGGACGAAGCGTCGCACGCGAAGCACTTCGAAGGTGACCAGTGCAACGTTCGTCTGACCCATCATCCGAGCCTGCAGTATCTGAATGCCACTCGCTTACATTTCCTATACCATCGTATGTGAGGTGGTCCCTCGTTCCACTCCCGGGACAATACCTTTGCACGAATCAGGGGGGGGGGGGGCTGCCAGATATGCAGATACCGGGTATGTGCGTTGGCCGAGTGATAGCTCCTGGACCTCCAGAGGGCTCTTACGACGTGTTCACGATCTTCGAAAAAGAATCGAAACGGGAAGGCGCGTGCGAAAACACTCCACACACTGTGGCGCCACTGGCGGAGTTGTCGATCAAATGAGAGTGCAGCACGCTTAGAAGAGAAAAAGTGAGGACAAGCTCGCGCGTCTTGAGCCACACTTTACTGGTTTGTTTTCTTTTCGGACCATTTGAGTTGACACCGACAATGCCGGATTTTGCTACTCAAGACGTACGTAATGCCTTTGCCTTAATACAGGAATTGTGTGTAACTCCTGGGTGAAGTTATGTATAAATGTTTTATTGCGGTGTTTGTACCCACACAAGATAACGCTGCAGAGGCTAATACGAATCTTTCACAAATAGCACCGAACTTAAAACGGCGTCCGGACACATGCTGAATGACATCTCAATGAAATGTCTAGAGTATTGCGAGAACTTTATGCCAAATAGGCACGCAAGGTTGAGAAATGCAATTCGTAACCAAGTGGCATGTACAGTGCTCAGCGATTGGCATATACACAGTACGGATTGTGGCCCGAGTTTTTCTTGCGACTGGTTAGCGCTGGGGTGGTGATTGGGTGCATTTTTGTCTAAAATGAAAGCGCATATCTTTCTGATATATGTGAGTGCATTTAGCCCCCTGCGATCAACTACGACCGTTTTGTAAGTTTCGTCACAGAAATACTTACCAGCCCGATATGCGACCACGTATCGCAGCTTCACTTGCTGACTACAGACCGTGAATCTGCAAGTCACAGCGAATGCTGGCCAAGAGCGTTCAGAATGCAGAACCTGTGGCAATGTTTCGCTGTTTGTTCATAAATGTTCTTCACAACACTTCACAGGGCAAAAGAACATGGAACGCCTGTTTTATTCTTTAGCAGTTTCAGCCGGAACTTGAAATGCTGCATGCAGACGAGATTTCTCGTGCTAACCTCTCCAGGATTGCTAATATAAGTGACTTCTAAGTATGCGCATGCGCTCTTTATTCATGATGATTCCCGCTGGAAGTGTCTAATCCTCTTTCGCCCTTATAGCTTAGTCGAGGAACAAGACATGTGAGACCCCGGTCGGTGAGAAATGATCATCTACATCGCAGACACTGTTATAGACAGTGGGTGTAAGTCGTGTCGTGCGTATCAAGAACTGGGAAACGAACAAGCAGTTTCGCTATATGCAGACTTCATCATGCCTGCACTTATGTTGCTTTGGTTGTGTATTTTTGTTTCTTGTTTATTTTTTGTTTTAAAGAGGCGGACTTGGTTTAGATTAGGTGGTTGCAGTGGAGCTGTTTTGATGAAAACACGCCCTGTCTCGAAGCTAACGATTCCACTGTGGTCCGTTTTTTTTTTTCTCTTTTTTTAGATGCGAACTTGGTATTGTTGGCAGTGAGGGTGGAGCAGTTTTGATGAAAACAGGATCTAATTCAAAGGTAACCGTAGTGTACAAGTACGACAATTATAAGGATTTATATTATAAAGCGGTAGGCCAGAATTATTATAATGGCCAACCTTTCATGTATAGATTTCGCGCAGCCTACGTCCCCGAAAAAGACAAGGATGGCATTACGGTATGTATCTCATATTCTATATTACTCTTTCATTAGTTATCTAGATCCTGTACAAAAATTTTAGGTACCTTAAGCCTTGCACCTGTTCATGCGGTAGAGTGCATACACATTCTTTTACTCATTCTGACGTGCAGTTGTGCTTCGGCAACACGCCTGCGCATAATAAACAGCCAACTGAAATCAACGCGCAGCAAAGTTCACCGGTGTGCGCTTTCTCATTCGTGTTTCGTGCGCCTGCCAATTCATTGTCTCAAAAGCCCCGTTTTTCATGATGCACACCTAAGTTGCTTTCAAGAAACTCATCTCACTGAAAAACTTATTGACTTGCACACGCCTACTCAGAAAAATGACTGGAGTACACGCACCTTCATTAAGTAGATTTGTTTGGCCATAAAGGCTTAGGCGACGGCTACAAGAGAGCCTGAAAGAAAATCATCTCTACGACATCGCGACGTCTGTCTCACCTATTGTTCTGGCTTTCGCGCCTTTTCACATGACTTTGGGCATCTGCAGGCGCTTCTCGCTAGACGCAATCCGGCGTCGGCATCCTCACGTGAACGGCACACTCCTGCCTGTCTTCGCGGAGGGCAGATCAATAGGCTGAGCGGCTGCTGGTTGACAATCGGTTTTCACGGCATTACCACTAACGATAAAAGAAACTTTGAGGACGCTTGAGCTTCGCCTTCAGAAATAAAATGCGATTGCGCAATCGGACCCCCTTCTCAATTGCTAGCCTACTTCGGTTTTCGGTGCATGGCTCAACCGTGCAGCAAGCAAACAAACGTTTGTACGCGTAACATATGCCGTTTCAAACTATCCTGGAATGCCTGCTGCAAGTACAGTTGGGCAGTGCCCACTACGCCATGATTTTACCTTTTGCGAATCATCGAAGGGCCCACTACGGGTCCGTAAGGCAACACGCGTCCGTAAGGCATCAGCTGTTACTGTGTTGATGCTTTTGCAGCTGATAATGAATAAATATGTCTGAGAGCTCTGTAATAAGTGGGCCTTCGAAACACCCACTCCTTGCGCAAGTCGTATCTTTTGACGCCTGCAGCTCTTCTAAGCATCTGCCACGCAATATTACATGCGTTAGTGTGTTTTTCGGATGCAGTTGCAAGTAATGGCGTGACTCTTTGGTACAACACCTGTTCGCCACGCAGAAGGCCTGCGTCCGATTCTCACTCGACTTAAAGATATTTATTTTAAATGCGAAGCATTTCTTAGCGATTCTAAGGCACTTTGAGGGTTTCTATCTATCTATCTATCTATCTATCTATCTATCTATCTATCTATCTATCTATCTATCTATCTATCTATCTATTATCTATCTATCTATCTATCTATCTATCTATCTATCTATCTATCTAGCCGCCTACGTCTGGGTGTTTTCATCATCGCCTCTTTAACTTGGTGTAGACCAAAATTGGCATGAGAGGGTAAGAGGATTTGTCGCGTACCTCGTCCAACCCTTTGCTCGAGGCACGTGTGGCACAAACCCGTTTACCACGGGCCGCGGTGTACAGGTATGCGCCACAGGTGACTGACGGTTTATATCTACGCAGGAACAACGAGAACAGCAACCTGTAATTTAAATGCGAGAGCGTTAAGAAAAACCGACATCGGCAGCGTTGACCAGACGAATGAAAATAATGAAAATTAGGATAGCAGCCGAATTAAAAAAAAGGAAAAAATCTAAATTGCCCCGTCATTTTTTTACTATAAATTACCTTTTTCGCATATTCCTTTTATTTCATTTTTTCACAAAGTCTACTGTCGCACGCTTCGTGGCCGATCCCCCGTAGTGGGTTGAGCTATTCTCCTAAGGAACCAACCAACGAACCAACCAATGGAACACAAGCATTCTTCGTTGCAGTCAGCTATACTACAACGAAAGCCAATGCAGGCGTGATGTCGGTGCAACGTTACTTGTGGTTGTGGTGCTGGCTATCTAATTTTATAAGAAAGCAATAAACACTACATATGTACTCCTACGATACAGGCGTCATGTCATATTAACATCCGTGGTTCCAGTATTGGCTCCGCTTTCATAGCGGTCTAATAAACATTACATTTTTATTCCTATGATTCAGCAAGCTATACTAAAGCGTTGCTCGACCCCTCGGAGGAATACCTTAACGAAAGTTACGTATGGTATTCGCATCATTTCACCATAAAGTGCACTTCGTTTCGGTAATACTGACTTATGTGCTGTAACGTGAGCGCTGACGTTACTCTTTAAAGTTACTCTTTAAGTTACTCTTTAAACACCAGTGTTGTTGACGTGCCTAGTAAGCCCACCATGTGCCCACAACTACAACACTTACAAAAACCAACTACGCCGATGCCGGAATTTCTTGCGAAATGAGCTCCTTAACGCTATCGCGTTAATGATCGCGACCGCGACTTGGGAAACATCGGCGGCTGCACGAACGCCTGGACAGCGCTTCCTTAAGGGTACATACTCACTAGCGGCAAAAACGCGTGCGACATGCCGCGTGCGGCAAACGCGTTCGCGACAGGCGCGTGCGCTCGTGTTCCCATAAGCGTTTTATGTGACGCGGCAGCGATACCTGTAGTCTCGAATTGTCGCGATGCGTTCGATACTTTTCGTGACAACACGCACCCGCGCGTGGCCTTCGTTCAGCCGATTTCGTTTTCGCACGCACGTGTATTTTGCCGGAGGGTGTACTCGAAGGCTATCGTCGACTGTGCTTCTTTTCCGGCCACATTCAGCGATGTTGAATCCTTACGAGGAGCTACTGGTGACCGGTAATATTATAGTGCTCGTTTGTTCTTTGCTTCTGCGACGCCGACGTGTCCGAAGGCGGCAGAGAAGGTTTTGGGTGCGACCGATCCGGCGGTACAGGGACAATATTGACGGCCAGGCTCAAGCTCTGCTTCCGTGCCTGCGCGTGGTTCAAAGGTTCCGTTTTCGCCGAACTGCACTTTGCCCGGCAGCCTGCTTCACTCACGCGGTCGCGTCTCAGTGGTAGTTTCGGTATCGCGTACTGCAGCGTGTGTTTTTCGAGCTCGCGAAAGTCGCTCTGACAGAAAGTTCGACAAAATGCCGCATGCATAGAGTTTCCTACAATACTTACTAGAGGGAACTCTGGCGCTAGTGTCTATGGGACCTGCAACGCATGACGCTTCAGCCAGCGTGGAAATTATGGGTAGTACACAAATTTGTCTAAACTTCGTTCTTTCGGCTCCGTTTGGCTGCGCGTCGCAAAACGAAGTTCAGCAAAAGTCAGCAGTTCCACTTCACCACTCTAACGTTTTTAGGCTCGCCAAGTCAAACCTGGTCACGAAGTTCATAACGGTCGATTCTTTTATTCGAAACGAACCCAAAACACAGCAATAAACAAAGCCACAAGTACGTTTGAAGCTGCAAGCATGAAGACTAGGCAAATTTGTGTACTACCCATCATTCCCATGGTAGCTGAACGATCGCAGCGCCAGAGTCCCCTCTAGTTAATTTTTGGAAACTCTATGGCCGCATGCATGCCAGCCGCATGCATGTCAGCTGGCCGCATGCATGTCAGGCAGCAATGGCAGCTGTTTTCCGCGGGTTGGGGACAACTCCACACTTGCTAACGACGTGGCCATAAAACGAGATTCTCGCACGCGAAGTGGTACTTTTCTGGCTTCAAGGTGAGTCCAGAGATCCTGATTGCTTGAAGTACAGCTTCGAGGCGCCGGAGGTGTTCGTCGAAGTTTGCGAAAAACACAAAGACGTCGTCCAAATACACGAGGCAAGTCTGCCACTTCAAGCCGGCCAGTACTGGATCCATACCGTGTTTGAAAGTCGCATGGGCCGGGCAAAGACCAAAGGGCATGACCTTGAAGTCGAGTAGGTCGTCTGCTGTTATAAAGACAGCCTTTCGCGGTCTGTCTCGTCGACGTCTATTTCCCTGTAGGCGGTCTTGAGGTCCATCAACGAAAAATACTTCGCGTTGAGTAATTGATACCCGTCCTTCTTCGTGATTCTTTTCAGACGACGGTAGTCGACGCAGGAACGTAGCGTTCCATCCTTCTTCGCCAACACCATGGGAGACGCCCGCAGACTCTTGGACGGCTGGATGGTGTCGTCGCGTAGCATTTCGTTGTCTTGTTTTTTTACGGCCTATCGTTCTCGACTCGAAACTTCATACGGGCACCGACGGCTTGGTCCGGCACTTTCTTTTGTTGTGATGCGGTCTTTCTCGGCTGGAGTCTGTCGGATGCATGACGACGACGAGAAGGAATCCTTGAATTCCAAGAGCAGGGCGTTGAGCTGGTTTTGCTTGTGCTTCGGAAGGCTCGGATTGACATCCAAACCTTCTTGCGGACCCCGATCCGTCGAAGCAGGTTCGGTAGTATCTAAGAGGGCGAAAGGATTGCTGGCGTCCACGAATTCATCTATATTGGCGACCGTCGTACCAATGTGGAGGACTCGAGGTGCCTGTATTCGTGGCTCAGGATTGTCAGCATTACCTTCATTTTGCCATGACGCAGCTCGGCTATGGCTCTTGTGACGCAAATCTGACGGTTCAGAAGCAAGTGCTAGTCGACCTCGATGACGCCTTTTAAATCTCTTGGTTTACGGTGCCGACAAAAATAATGACGCTGGAGAAAGGCGGAACGCTGACCTGCTCTTCGATCACATTTAAAGCATGGTGACTGATTTTGCTATCCGGCGGGATGGCGTTGCCCACAGAAAGCGTTATGGACTGGGCCCATAAGTCAATTACTGCGCTGTGTTGATTTATGAAATCTATGCCTTGAATGACGTCCCTCTAACGGTGCTGTAGGATCAGAAAGGTCGCCGAAAAATCACAGGGTCCCTTGTGCATTCACCTGAGACGACTCGAAGGCAAAATGCATCTTTTTTTCTCAGTCAATGAAATAGGGAGCCTATACGCACGACCGGTCATGTAGGCTTCCTAGATGTAGTTATCCTGCCCCACTAGCCTCCGAAAGCTTTGTGCACCTAGCGTGATTTCCTACTGCCTCTAGGATCGGAGGCACCTCACCTGGTTTTGCAGTGTCTCCGCGAACAGCCCACCTTTGACCAAGCTACGATGTCATGTGATGTCGGTTTAGGCCTATGCCACAGGAGCGAAGGAACGAGACGGCTGAACCAGAATCGACGCCAGCAGGAAACACGAGCCGTGGCTTCACGTGCCAGTGCGAAGCACCGTTTTTATTTTCTTCTCTAGAGGTCGCGCGCTCAGCGGTTTTGCTGACTGCCAAAAGCTGGCGCTAAAATGTTCTTCCGAGCCCGGAAGAACAAAGCCTGCTATGCACAATATTACTCAAGAAGTTCCCAATATTCGCAACGAAGTCTGACGCGCTTGGACTGTGTCCGCACGTTGAGCATGACATTGAGCTTTGAGATAGCATACCTGCCACATCACGGCCTTGATGCTCTCCCGCAGAGCATGAGTTCATCAAACGTCAAGTTGATGACTACCTAGTGAAGGGCATCGTTCGTCCAAGTCACAGTGAGTACACTGCACCAACGATTGTGGTTGACCAGCCGAACCACCCGACAACGACTCGACGAATGGTGCACGATTACAGAAAACTCAACGCAAAGATGGTAAACCCATCTCACCCGATGCCAATCATCGAAGATGTGATATCAGACATCACAAGAGACGAATCGAAGTACTTCACCGTCATGGACGTTAAGGCCGCTTTCCTAACAATTCGACTGAAGGAAAACGACATCCACAAAACTGCATTTGTATGAGAACTGCATTGAACTGCGTTGAATATATGAGAATGGCCTTCGGTTGCTGCAAAGCGCCAAAAACAATTCAGAAACTGATGCGCCACACCAGCGCGTCTTCTGTTTCTCTGTGCCTGCGCAAAGGAGCGGAGGGGAATGGGAACCGACAGTCGGCGTTAGTGCGGCTTCTACCCGCCGGACGCCGCCACCGTAGTAGACCCGCCGTCACCTCGTCGCTCGCGGAAACGAATGCCGTGGCTGCATTCCAAGCTGCTACTATATGGCTCGGTTTTTAACGCGATAGTGTTAGCGAGCTCGTGTCGCAGAAATTCCGGTGTCGGCGTGCGGTCTCAGCGTGCGTTATCGGCGTCGCTACCGACGCTTGTCAGCGAAAAATCGTCCGCAGGGACAAATCGAGAAACATGCAAATAAAAGAGACAATAAAAATCTTCGATCCCATTGAGGATCGAACCCGGGCCGTGTGCATGGCAAGCAGATGTCCTACCACAAAGCCACGATGTTACTTGCAGCTGCTTCGGAAAAAAACACTACATGAATGTCATGTAGTGGAAGGAGTCCCCTTAACGCATTTCGTTCGGCAGGTGTCACGACGAAAACGAGCCCATTCGGCAAATTGTAGGCCAAATGGCGAGGCCATCAAACTACGTTTTTTTGCACGACGCCATGCTTCGTAAAAGGCCGGGATAGTGCAGCCATCGCCGCTAAAAAGACACACGAACTTTCAAGCAGCTCTAAAAATGGACAACTATCCCCCGTATTCACAAACGCTCCTCGACTTGACCCTTCACTCGAAACGCTCCTTGAGGGCCATTTTCCGATTCACAAATCGCCCTTCACTCGAAACGCACCTCGACTTGAGGAAATCTCGAGTGTTTCACTTGAGATTGTCAAGGTAGCGCGGGAGCTACCTTGAATCGTTCCTTGAGTGAAGTTTCGGCGTCAGCGCGTGGCCTCCGACATAGCGGGCCGCGCGCTCGTCATTTCGGAGGCCACGGTCAGCGTGGCATCCATGCGGTGCGTCGCTCACTTGTTCTGCATTTCCCGATGGATCAAGCTGCCGCCCTGCCGCTGCCTTTTTGCTTTCGACAGTGAAGGTGCGCATTTACTATGGCGCTGTCTTCGAGTGGTTCGGCAACGGCTCAGGTATACTGTGGCTGCTGTGGCTCCGAGAGAGGCGGGCATGATGTCAAGAGGACCGCGCTCTTGTTCCGTGATGTGTTGCATTCCGTGCACGAGCCAATGGATTACCTGCTTTCGGATAGTCATCGTTCGAGTGTTCCAAGTCTTATACTATGGTCGCCAGTGCTTTCATGTGTATTTCGTTGAAGACCTTACGCCGCATCAGTTCAAGCCCGGTGCGAAAGACTGCGCGATAGCGAAAGGGAAGTGAAAGAGCGAACTTTTCTCCAATTAATGGGTGAATTATTCGTGCTAGCTTCATGGGTGCGTACCTGACTATTCATGCGCCGGCATTCACCGCACACCTGAGCGGCTTTCGCTCATGTAAATCTTCACTACCCTAACCGAAATACGAAGAAGCATACCTCTGCAAGGAGATCTTTTGTATCAACGTGAAGGTGCGTTCTTCTATTTTGTTTTTCACATTTTCCCTGTGTTTGATCAGATCCATATTTGGGATGGTTTATGGAAAGCAAAAGACAATCTAATGGGGTTCAACGAGAGTGCAGTTGCTAGTATTGAAAGTTATACCTACGTAATTCGTAGCTTCGTTATACAGTATTTATGTAGCCCACGTACAATATTTATGGACGTCCAAGCCCAGCTATATGAAATTAACCAGGTGGTGGTGCAGTATGAAACCCAACCCACATGTATGCAAAAATGCGTGAAACGTATCCAAACACAAAAGATACAGCAGAGAAATGAATGAATGTTTTATTTTCTAGCTTAATAACACTGCTTCTAATTAAGCAATGACGGCAAATTTTAAGAAAACAATAGCACACGCAGTGTAATTGTGGATGCTTGAGCCATTATATAATGAAGCTAATGGGCGTTGGATAGCCATATGTTTGTTCAGATGCACAAGTGCCTGGCCCAAACATGTATCAAAATAGTGAAAGCTCATTAAGTCAACAAAAGACATGCCTGTTCTTCAAGGCGTGAAGTGCTGAAGAATGTGTGTAGAACGAGAAGTAAAGAAAAATGCAGCTTTGATGTACCACTATGTTCATTATTTATAACCCCTTTCTTTTGTGCAGGAACCTGGCTGCCGAGACTAGAAGATACACCAACACTCTTTACAAATGTGTAGTATTTGCAGCATTTGTATGACTGTATACAAAGGAAGAAAAGCTGCAGTTAATAGCTGCACTGCATGGATTAGTCACACTAGTGTGGCTGCCACATGTATCTTCTTTATGATATCCTACAAGCTCGAATTTCATCACAGTATGTAGGCTGCGTATGCTTTATTGACGGACACCTTGCAGCTTTACACACTTGTATTTTGTCACCTACGTTATTCTTCATCAAGCACATATAATAAAAATTCATTTACCCTTTGAAATTGATTTAGAGTTATCTCTGTGCTTTCGTGTTCGGACAGGATCGCAAAAACCTCATCTGCTCTGATTATATAGAAAAAGCAGTTCTACAACAATCAAACACGTTCTATAGAATGCAGCACTGCTCCTCTTCCATGGAAGGGAGGTAGCGCGGTTCCAACAGGTAGGCAAGCTGATTTTGCTTGATAGCGTATATTTACAAATGTTTACAGGGTTCTTGTGACCAGAAGTAGCTGCGATGACTGCAAGGCCCTTGAGAATCTTTCACCATTTCGGTGCTATCGTCTTCGTTGAATCAGCGGGGTAAACTACTCTGCTTCTTCGCAACACATCCGCCCAGGTTGAGTGCGTCCACACGGTCGTCGTTAAGGCAGAACAGCAGTAAAAGGCAGAAACGGCTTCAGTTCTCGTGATGTGCAGAATAACAAAAGATGCTCTGGAATGCCAAAGCGTCCCTATACAGCACAGACGCCGATGCCCTCCTCAGCAGGTATTCCCAGGGGTCACAAACTGCAAATGAATGCCAAAACATCAGTACACAGGGCAGTCGTGCACTAATTACAGGCTGCCTGCGCTTCCAAAATAAAAAGACAGGACAAACATTTTAAAATATGGCCGTTGCGTCCATTAGAATTAGTCACGTTAGGTACATCGACAAATGCACCGCGAATAGAAAAACGTTTATGGAAGTAATGAACTGCTAACTTATGCATCATCCGAATATTAAAACTTTGCATAAAGTATACCTGATGTCAAGAAACGCTGTTAAGAAGAAAGCAAACACACATCAGTCCAAGTTAACCGACAACATACGCTGCCAATTAAAAAAAACGACTTTAAAACACTGCTTCCGTCGATAGTGGAAAAACACAAGCGAATGCTTTCCTCAACCTGCGTTACACTCTAATTTGAACGCTCTATCACATGCATAGCATACGTACTCCTTAACGCGACACTGGGATAACTATGAGTAGCAGCTGCGAGCAGTCTCTACCGCATTTGTAAAATAAACGAAGCGCTACCTAGTGTCGCGTTAAATGTCTCAGGAAATGAAATGAGAAAATAACAATTGCACAGGCTCCTGTAATTATGAACTATGCTAGCACTCCGCATCGAGAGCAAATTTACCTACGATAAGTAATTCTTGCACACAGTGCGGTGGCGAATTCACGAAGCACATCTGTATAATGTGATCGTATGTAAAAATGACTCACCCGCATTATCCGTTCTGCAGCTGCATCAATGAACAGAAGGCTCTCAGCAGCAGGAAGCTAAACAAAACGACAAATCGTCCGTGCGATGGGCCCTGCTTTTCGCTATCACTCAAGTAGTTCGTCAGTCACCATGGCGAAAGCTGGGTCACGAACAATACACAAGTAGACACTGCCGTAATCACATACAGCGATTAACTGACGCATGCAGCATAAAAGAAGTTAAACGCGTGGAAACGATCAGCAGCAGACACATCGGAATCAGCTGTTCTTTCAGCAGCCGGGATGCGACTGTTGCCAGATTTCAAGAGGGGGTTTCGCTTACTCTATCGCCTCAAGGCTTACGGAAGCTACACTACAGATTTAAAGGCGTGTATTTTGCCGTAACGTCGACTGATAAGGAAGATTAACTAAGAAAAGCACATAAACATTGAGCAGAAACAGCTATTTCCTAACCACATTAGGAATATTCTCGTTATCAGACGTCACTCGAGTCAAGGGAGCGTTGGCAAAGTGTCCCTTGGCGAAGGAAAGGCCGAGGAGCGTTCTTGAAACCCAGCGGCTCCTTGAGTGGAGGAGGGCGCTTCGCCTTGACTTGGTCAAGTCGAGGCGAAGGCTCGAGTGAAGGTGCGTTTAGGAATACGGGGGTAAGAACCTTCTTCTGCGCTGTTACATTTGGTTGATTGTCTTTTTGAGCAAGCAATTGTCCCGTGGCTTTTCGTCATTTCTTTTCATCATGTCATCTTTCTGTTGCTTCGACGTGTGCCTTGAACAAGGCCTTGCGTTCAAGGTAATAAATCAGTTGTGGTTCAGCGCTGTGTGTGTTCCTTCTTAAGTGTTTCGTCTTTTTGCGCTGGTAAATCTATCTTAATACGTCTAACCTGACCATGCGTTTTCGCGCGTGACAAAATCGGCACATTTTGTCACGCGCAAAAACCCTGCATGGCATCAGGAGCTTGAATTTAAACAAAAGCTCATAGGAAACTCATTCACAAATTAAAAACTCGCATATGGTGCCTTATGCATTTGCTTAAGACGACTCGAAGGCGAAAGCCTTCTTTTTCTTCTCAGTCGAGTATTTATCCTGCCCCGCCACCCACCGAAAGCTTTGCGCGCCTAGCGTGGTTTTACGTTGCTTCCAGGATCGGGGGCATGTCACCTGCTTTTGCGTTGCCTTCGTGATCTGCCCACTTTTGACCAAGCTACGATGTCATACGATGATGGCATGACGTGACGTCACGTCGAAATTTGTGACGTCATGATGACGTCACGAATTTTGGCTATCAGTGACGTTATGATGACGTCATATTGTGACGTGATCACATGATGACGAGTTTTCGCATCACTCGTCCTCGACGCCGCGGGACGCCGACGGTGAAATTTCGCGTTTTATGAGGCATTTAAGGCTTTCGCCTTCATATGTGGATTTTGGGATATATCGACTTCACATGGACGGTTGGCAGATCGGTACGATGGGGTCCGCGAAATACCAAATTCAAACACCCCCCCCCCTCCCCACACATTTATGTTTATTCATAGACATGATGAGGCATCCGAAGCTATGCCGAGTTTTGCGCAAGTTATTTTCAGGGTACCAATTCAAACGTTGATATTAAGTTTGATGCTGCCTAAACGACAAGCAAGAACAAACCATCGTAGAAGCGTGGGCACTCGTTTAGAAAAATTCTGAGAATATAACCGCTGCACTGGCACTTGCGGCAATTGAAGAAAACTTGGGCGTCCTAGGAATTATCATTAGCAGCAGTAAAGAATTCCGTATCGATCCAGTCCTGCTTGCGTTACGCATGTTGCGTTTTTCGGTTTATTTTTGTTACCCCAACGCGAAAATGATCTGTTTGTTTAATTAGAAACGAAGCAAATGGTTTTGTAGAACAGGCCGGGAATACAACTATACCCATAGTGTCTGAGCGCTTGTTTTTACAGGGGACATGTTAGGGGAGAAGGAGGATTAATGATGTACAATATCTGCGGTTTCATGTGCCAAAAGCATGATGTGATGATGAGGCACGCCCAAGTGCGGGACTTCGACAACCAGGCGTTTTTAACGTCCCTTGACATCGCAAAGTACAGGGATCTCTAGCATTTCCCCTCCATGCGACCGTCGCGGCCGCCATGGAACCCACGACTTTTGAGTCGGCATCCGAACACCGTTATTACTATACCACCGAGGCGGACAAGATGCAGGATTGAAGTAATGAGAAGTCGTCGAATAAGAAATGTCGCTGGAGTCCATGCTTCGACAAGCGGACTTGTGCCACACCCAGACTAATATGTTATTCGCTCAGTTTCTTTTCCCCATTGTAGGGTAGTAAACCGGCATTGCGTCTGGTTAAGCTCCCTACCTTACCTTCTTTTTCCACGCCTCCCGCTTCTCCTCTGGATGAGATGTCACCTCGTATATTTTGTTCCCGTGTTTAATTGACATCAAATTGCAGTTATTGATTTTCAATGCATAACTGTAAGATGCAAGTACTTCCGACCATAGACTTTCTCACAGTGATATTTTGACGATGGAACGTTTAGTTACAAGATGGGCAATGCAGAGGTGTAGCTCAGCCAAGAGTCAACGGCGTCGCTCGCAAGTCAGTCCAGCCTCGTTCTCCTCCTCGTCGAATCTTCGCTAGCGTGTTTCACTTCCCGGTTCGCAGACGATGCCCTCTGAGCGAGTCACTCAGATGGTTGATGGTAGCACGGTTTAAGGCGCGCAGCGTGTGCCCGCTGTGTTTTGCTAGAGCGCGACCATTGCATGTGACGCTTGAGATTACGTAAGTGACGTCGTTGAGGCGGTCAAGAATGACAAATGGACCTGAATAGTGGGCCAAGAACTTCTGGCACAAACCACGCTTGCGGACTGGTGTCCATAACCACACAAGATCGCCCTTAGTATAAGATACGGAGCGATGGCAGGCGTCGCAACGTTTCTTAGAACGCTGTTGGGATGCCAAAGTTTGGAGTCGTGCGATGCGACGGGCTTCTTCTGCGCGACAGAGCGTCTCGGCTACCGAGGTTTTCAGTGTGTGCGTTAAAGGTAGTATAGTGTCGAGACAACATCGTTGGGAGCGAGCGTACAGCAGGTAAAATGGAGACTAACCTGTAGTCTCATGCTTCGCGGTATTGTACGCGTACGTGATGTAAGGTAGCACCTCGTCCCAGTTTTTTGTGCTTGGAATCAACATAGACAGCATGTTCGTGAGAGTCCGGTTCGTGCGCTCTACGAGGCCATTGGTCTGCGGTGATATGGTGTGGCATGGCGAAAATGGCGGGCAGACAGGCGCAGGATGTCTTCAACGACGTCGGCAACGAACTGTCGTCCCCGGTCGCTAATGACGACGCGTGGAGGACCATGGCGGAGAATTATAAAGCGAAGCATAAACTGCGACACGTGCATGGCCGTTACAGCAGGTATTGCAGCAGTCTCTGCGTAGCGCGTCAGGTTGTCAACACAGACGACGACCCATCGATTGTTACTGCTCGATCGTGGAAACGGACCGAGAAGGTCGACACCAATTGTCTCGAAGGGAGAGTTAGGAGGCGGCACAGGATGGAGAAGTCCTGGCGGCGTAGCCGTGGGACGCTTGTGTCGTTGGCATTATACGCATTCAGCAACGTATTTTTCCGTGTCGTGTCGCATCTTGGGCCAATAGAACCTTTGCTGGATTCGTTGAAGCGTTCTGGCGAAGCCCATGTGGCCGCAGGTGGGTCGTCGTGTAAGGACCGAAAGACGTGAGCCCGTAAAGTGCGTGGAAACTAGAAGCAGACGGGCGCCTTGTCCGGAATAATTCCTCTTGTAAAGGACGCCTTCATGAACAATGAAACAGCTTGGGTTTGCGTGTTCATTTGCGTAGGCGAACAGAGAATCTAGGGAGCGGTCCGCGTGTTGGACTCTCCGGAAATTCACGAGGTGAGGGAACTCGGAGGTAATAGCGTCGATATTGTCACGTGATCGTGACGTCGACGAAGGCAGCAGTCGGCGTTTGCAGAATGAAATTGTTTATTTGGCCGAACTTGTGGCCGGAAAATGAGAACTAGAACTACAGCAATACACGCTGTACAATGATAGCGGCGAACAGGCGTCTCCCCGTCGATCAACTGACAAGCAGTCAAGCGCGTCGGCTTTTATACAGGCGCTATCGAACTTTCCAGCGATATCGCTGGTGGCGGCGTTTCTCTCGACAAAGCTGGAACATTCTCGTGCGGCGCGCAATCTTACAGATTGTTCCAAAACAATCGCCAAGCTTCCTACACATCACGGCGAGGCCTGCGCAGCGCGTTGCCCACAGTCTTTGTGGGTGAAGCTTACACTCGTGAAATACAACACTCGCGCAATGCCCCCTCTAAAAAAGCATCGTCCCGATGCTTAAAACAGAACATGAATACATGCAATACTAAAGAAAACTAATAAAGAAAGCAAACATTAGAGTCCTCAGGTGCGCTACGAGCATAGTACGGTTTAAGGCGCACCACATGCACGACGTCGGTCGAGCTCGGCGCCTGTGGGAGTTCGTGATGCCGTCGGGGACAACCTCGTAGTCGAGTGCGCCGAGACGTCGAAGTACCCTGTACGGTCCGAAGTATCGTCGAAGAAGCTTCTCGCGGGTCTGGGCGCACTCCAGACTTGCTGATCACATGACCCTGAAACAAGAGCTCTTCGTACGCGAATCGGCACTTTTCTGGCTTCAGGGTCAGTCCAGAGGTCTTGATTGCTTGAAGTACTGCCTCAAGCCGCCGGAGATGCTCGTCGAAGGTCGAGGAAAACACACGGCGTCGTCCAAATACACAAGGCACGTCCTGCCACTTCAATCCGGCCAGTACGGTGTCCATGACACGCTGGAACGTCGCAGGTGCCGAGCAAAGACCGAAAGGCATGACTTGAACTCAAAGAGGCCGCGGGTGTTATAAAGGCAGTCTTTTCTCGGTCTCTCTCGTCGACTTCGATTTGCCAGAGCCGGTCTTGAGGTCCATCGACGAAAAGTACGTCGCGTTGTGAAGTCGATCCAGGGTGTCGTCTATTCGTGGGAGGGGGTACACGTCCTTCTTCGTGATTTGTTCAGGCGCCGATATCAACGCAGAAAACGCAGTGTCCCGTCCTTCTTCTTCACTAAC
>NW_023615848.1:67500-140001 GCF_013339695.2 Rhipicephalus sanguineus | reverse complement strand
AATGAACACCAAGAACAAACTCTATGAGTAGTTATCAAAAACAATGTTGCCCTGATTGTCCACAACAGCTAGCGCGTACGATGTGCAATGGTGTAGTTGGTGGTCCTCCGCATAACAGACTCCTGCTGCATGTCCATAGCTGCACTGTAGCTTCTTGACTCGATGCTTCCGGCGTTTGACGTGAAATTCGAGGCGCATGTTTCTCTATAGGGGTTGGATGATGCGTAACGGTGGGGCGTAGTGGAGTTGTCTCATGATGCAACGGCCAGTTTCAGTGATACCATACCATAACAATCCTACGGGATTGTTATGGTAAATGCGCCTCAGTAATTTAAATGATTATTCTCCATTCGTACTGCTCTAAGACGAAATCCATCTGCTTAGGAACATTACCTTCAGCATTCTTGGTGCTATTATCGGCATTGTTCAAAGTTTCCTACACCACTAGGGAGCACAGCTGACCAAGAAGAACTAGCAAAGTAACGCGTCACCAAAGGCGGCTACCGCCCGTCCGTGGAAGCCAAAGAGAAAGTAGCGGCCGTGCGCAGCCGCTGCGAAACCAGAATTGAGGAGAGAGAGATACACGCTGACTACACGTTGGGTTTGTATTCGCTAGGATTAGAAGTGGATAGTAGAGTATCGCCACTGTCGCTGCTTTCAAATATTTAGACTCGTTTTAGAAGCCCCTCGCCCCCATCACCCTGTTCGCTGGCCAACACAGCACAGAGGAGTAAATGAGGAGAAGCAGGTCATGATGTCACCCTATTGGCTATTAGGAATCGCGCCAGACAGTCGCACGCTCCTGCGGCCAATCGTAACATATGCTGGGACCGTTAGTAGCTGTTGGGCTTGAACTCGACCGAGCGACGGCAAAGCCTGGATTTGTTGTGTGAGCAGTAAGCCTGGTGCAGGGCACTGTATTTTGTGTCTTGTGTGGCCGCGGGCCTACGAAAAGAAATTGAGAACACGGTGGCTACTTATGAGTCGTGTACAGCCCGCTTCACTGTGCTGCTTCCGCGAGAGAACCACGGGGAGTACTGTGGCTTCAAGCAATGCCCGCGTCAGCTTTTCCCGTGTGCAAGGTGTATTTGGAACAGTATGCCCCTTATCGTGCAGGAGCTCCAGCGTCGTTCATGATGAACGTTCTGTTCCTGCCCTCGTATGTTTGTTTGGCCACACGTTGAGGTGCCTGCAGTAGTTATAATAGAGAGAATTGCGGGCCCTGCTTTGAAGCTATATCGGTGATTAATTGAATAAATCAAAGGCGGGCACGGAACTCGGGATATTAGGGGCCTTCTGCTGTTTGAATGCGTGTGGTGTGCCGTTTATTATTCAAGCGCGGAGGTCAACTTGTGAGTATTCGAATTTGAACGCACAAACTGCGGAATGATTCAGATTTGCGTTTCAGTGAGGAAAGAAAAAAAAACAAAGGGGAAGTGTCGGAAAATTCGATGGACTTTTTTATCACAGTTAGTGTTTTGTTTTTAGGGGCGAAGCTCCTTAAGGCGGCACCCGTTCGTCCCTCGTAGTCGTAGTCGTAGTCGTAGTAGTCGTAGTGCGTAACCAGTCTTACGCTTTGACCTCCAAGGTGGTGCCGGTGGAGATTTTTCCTGTGCGTTGTTGAACAATCAAAAATTCGCAGCGTTAGCTAAAAGCCGACTTCTTCTGTCTCTCATTCCCATTAGCAGCCATTCTTTACCTCCAAGGTAGTGCCTGGTGAGATGTCTCCTGTGCGTGATTAAACAATAAATTTTGTTCAAAACGCCGTTGATTGATGAAATAAACCAACGAAAGACGCCAGATGTTTTCTAAAAGCAAAGCGAAAGAACGACAGATGTTCTAAAGCAAAACGAAAAGACGCCAGCTGCTTAACGAAATACGCCAGATGTTTTCTAATGCAATGGTTTTCTAAACAATGAAAATTCACAGCGTACATGTAAAGTTAAAGTGAGCTGCAGGTCGTCATAACTCATCGAACCTTTAGTATAAACGCGCCCGATCTCACGTCGGTGATGATGTACTGGGCAGAATTCACGGAAGATTCACGGTTTACCGATGAACCTCCGCAGCTTCGCCCACTCATCATCAGTCACTCCGAGGATATGCTGTGATTTTTTCTTATTTCGCACGATAGTGGTTACGGACATCGGCGGCGGTGGCGGACAACTGCGGCGTAAAATCGGCTGTTGCCGTGATCTCATAAGAGCTTTCGCTGTAAAATGAAAGGTGAGCATGCGGATTGCGTGCCGGTTTTCATGTGCACGAATTATACAGAGCTGCGACACATAGCTTCATTTCAGTCGGGCACCAGGCATTATTTTTATGTATGGCTGAATCGTGAAGAGCCCGATGTTGTAGTTATTGTAATTGTTCGAAGAAGCAACAAAAATAACACTTGAAACTCACAGCCTCTCCAATATGACCGCATAATTTAAACCGTGCATTGCATTTATCAGCTGTTTATTACTTGTTATCGTTTAGATAAGAGCTTCTTAGACTCAATATATCACCACGTGCACTGTGTCAATACGACGGAACTACTTATGCGAGAAGCTACTGCATGATTCGTCTCGTTGGAATTCATAGCTTTCAATTGCCTTTCTTCAGGACGGAAACGCTTTCGGAGTTTTCGAGAAAAACGTAATTGGCGAGTTTGCCTACCGGGAAGCAGGTGACAACTACAGAATCTTCTTTCAGCGCAGTCTCAATCGGCAACTTGAAGTGGACCAGATTTCCATTCTGCCCGAAGTGCGTTTTTTTTCAGTGCGTGAACATTCCATGTACTAACAGCTGAAAACGTGCTTTTCGTGTTTATGTATTATCTATATATTTACCTATAGGAAAATTGCTCAAAGAAATTTGAATTGTAGCCATGCGACATAAGAAGACATTTTTCTTGTTAGCCTTCAGTACAGCAAGTATTTCATATGGAGAATTTTATTTTGTGTTTACCACACAAATGTTCTCAGTGTACCCGGTATGCCTACTTGCCTTCAGTGACAGTATCTTACAGCTGGGAGTTGTATTCGCGGTGAAAGAAAAGTAGTGGTGTTAGCTTATTTCACCTGGCCGCTCAGCAACGCGCTTGTTTTGAATGTTATGTGCTGCAGCACAAACGGGCTATCACCTGCATTCTGCTGCCACCAGATAAGTCTCAACTAGTGGTCGAGTAAACAATATTGTGTCCTTGCTTTTAGTGCAATGCACTACTTACACCGCTAAATCTGCTTTATCATTTTGATTAGCAATAGTGAACGTGTCTAGCAGTTCATAAACATTTGTGCAACGTGTGATCAAATATACAACTAATTGTTTTCTGTTCCGTATTAGTACAGTGGTTAATATGCCTATCTTCGCATTATTATTCCATTTTAACGTATTTTGAGCGTATGTAGTGTTTTTGTCATGCACTGACATTTCGGCTGAATTTCTTTAATTGTTATAACTCTGTCACATCAAAAGCTCCTCAGCACTCTGGTCTACATTGCACTAAATAAAAATCTCGTGTCCTTCATATGTTTTATAGATGAAAGCGCCTATGCATTTCATTGTGTTCCATTTTTTATTTCACTATTCGTTAACTTCTAAACGTTACAGTGAACTTTTGTGCTGTTTAGTCATAAAAACGCTGTGCAGCCTTCCTTTCTGTTCAATTGAACGTGCATCATGCCCCATTATATGGAAATATGGGTGTTCGGAAACGTAGCATAAACCTAGACCAAAGATGTGCTGTGTTGTGAGTGGAATTCATCTGTTTTTTCTGGCATATGCTGGCTGCGTGCATTCAAATGCACTGCTCCCTACGAGAGAATACGAAAAAAAGCATGCACGGCCAAGCACAGCACGCGCGCACACGCAGACACAAGAACACAGACGCAACGGCCCCCTGGCAAGGAAGAAAAAACACGCCTGGCAGAAAAATTTAAAAAAGTACTGCTCACAGCAAGGAGGCTAGAAGGAGTAAGCGGATCCTTTTACTGTTGCCATGACGACAAAAGCACTGTAAGTGCCACGCAAGCGCTGCCGTCTAGGTGACTCAGTCCTGAAGACTGAAGGGTCCCTCGGCGGTGGCGCCGGCGGAGCATCTGAATTTAACGAACGAGTGGGAGGCATACGAAGTAACACTCCCTTGACTTGTTTGCTCGTCGCAGCCATGCTGTATTTACCAGGAAATTTCCAATGTGCGATTTGTTCCAGATCTACCCTTCCCTTTCATGGCTTCCATCACCGTCACTATTCAAGATATCACGAACTTAATCGCAGATCATAAGGTTTCTACATCAAGAGGGATTTATAATATCAACTATGACATACTGAAGAATACAACTGATATTTGCTGTGGCTTTTGCTATCCTCTTTAATCAGTCTTTGTCATCCGGTGAGCGGCCTAAGGATTGAATGATTAGTAAGGTAGTTTCCCTACTTAGTCTGTGACATGTACTCTCCGTAATTATTGACCCATTCGCTAACATGGATATCCTACTAATTACTTGAACATAGTATGACCTCTCATATCTACGATCACCTTGAATCAAATGACTTTTTTCTGATGGGCATAGCTTCAGAAAGGCTACTCATGTTACACTATTATTGGAATTCACAACTGTCCTCCCCTTTAATATTAACACTAACAACCAAACCAATGATATCTTATTTGCTTTTGTAAAGCGTCCGATGCTGGGCCTCACTCCTCTTTCATTTTTTAACTTGTCTTTCCTTTGTATGAACTCATTTACCCTGTCTTGGCTACGGAACTTCCTGTCTTTGCATCTCCAGCTTACGGTGGTCAACGACATTAGTCTAGCGTGGGCGAAGTCACGTCCGCTGTTCATCAAGGCAGTGTGCTATGTCTATTACTCTTTTTCATATACATTAAGGACTTGCCCGCCAAATCCTCTTCAGTTAGGTCGTTCGCCGACGATTGCGTCATCTTTCGCAATAAGAAATGTATCGACGATCATTCCACTCTCCAAAATGACCTTGACCTAACTTTAAACGTGTGCATAACTTGACAGATGTCCCTTAACGCCTTCATATGCGCGTTAATTTTCTTTAGTCCAAAGTGTACCAAGTGAGGATTTGACTACCGATTAATAATACCATTGCTTCGGCTGCCCCATAGCACAAATATCTCAGCGTTTCGGATCTATCCTGAGTTACACAATTGCAGCTGTCACATCGAAAGGCTCTCAATCTCTCGGCTGTTCTCGTAGAAACTTGCGCAACGAGCTTTTTATGTGCGCGTTAGCACATCTTACTTAAATTCGCCAACAACAAGGGTATGCTTCATCCACATGGTCGTGATATCAAGATTATCTGCTCCATTTGTTGGAAGCCGTTGAAAATAGAGCAGTGAGAGCCATCTCTGGCAACAACGACTATCATGCAAGAAGTACCGGAATAAACGAAGACCTTGAATTTTAGTCATTGAAAGATCGCCGCGTCATTGCTCTTTTAAGTCTGTTTGGCAGGTACATTTAGAGTAATAGTTTTCCCTGTTTGCCGCTTCATCCTTCTGCGCGCACACCTCGGCACATTCACAGCACACGTAGTTTGATGCGAAATTGTGGTCAGAAGCAGGTAACTAACTTATCGCCACTACGTAGAGCCACTGCATATTGGAACGGTCTTCCGGACTAAATTCATCCTCTCTAATTGTGAAACTTTCCTTGATAAGAAACAGACACGAAAACGACATGGAAAAAACAGAGGGCAATACAGAAAGAGAATGAAAGACAGGAAGAGAGAAAAAAAGAACGACAAAGAAATAAGCAGATTGAGATAATGAAAGGTTAGAAAGAGAAATACCGATATAAAGAGCAAGAGGAAGAAAGAAATAGGTAGAGAGAGAAAGGACCAAAAAGGTACAGATACAAAAACGAGATAGAAGAAACAGAGAGCAAGAGAAATAAATGATCGACAGGAAAAATAAAAACAATCAAGGAAGGCCCCACTTCTGCCCTCTTCCTTCAGGTTTGCACCACCAGTGCGAAGCTTCTATATTTTCTTACATTTAGTTCTTTACATGTATGTGTCTTATGCGACATATAATCGGATGGACAAAAGGCGAATGACTTTTATCGTTGCGTCTACATAGAAATTCTTCGATTTCACAAGGTATCGCGCGAAGCGTTATTGTGGCGAAGATTTTTTGATGTGTTGGACTATGATATTATGTTGTTTTGGACAGCTGTCTCTTAAAGCAGCAACACGTGGTGTAGTCACTGCCATTGAAGCCAACAGCACGAGGATTTCCAGGCAAAGCTCTTTCATTTCAATAGAGAGGGAACAACATTTTTAAAAGAAAACTAACCCCAGTCCGGGATCCACTAACAAATGCAAGGCCTAGCCATCAGACAGGCGTAGAAGTTTCAGATCTTCGAGCGCCTTCATGATGTCTGGGGTGTAGTCCGCCAGCCACTCCAGGGTCGCAGGTCTTAAGTTAGTATATATGAGTACGATGCTCCCGCCCATGGCTGCACAAAACGTGATCCCACAAAACGTGGGCGTTATCCAGGAAGCCACAACACGCCACGCACGCAGGAGTCCCGTTCTTGCCTTGTATGTATAGACGTCAGACTCTGCCCAGGTGGCGCTGCGAAAAACACCGCCACCAGCGCCCTCATCGTAGCCCTGGCACTAACTGGGTATTGCAAAGAGAGCCGCCCGCAAGCGAATGTGCATAGGCCGCAATATAACCCTCCTCTTTCATTGGTGTCGAGGCGCGGTTTCCTGAAAATCAAGGACCTGGAAAGCTTCTTCCGCCAATCCACGCTTCAGAAACGAAGGAAGCTGATCAAAGCGAAGCTGCGAGTACAATGCAAAATAAGTTTTAGTTATTCCCGCGCGCTGCAACTCGCAAGTACAAGCGAGCATCACACGACACCGAGTTCGAGGCAAGCCCTCCGACATCCGTTCTCTAGAGCCCAAACGCGTTAAAATCGGGTATATACGTATGCTACAGCGATAAAGTACCTACATACACGATCAATTTACTTAGCTATGCATCTTACGATCAGTGGTACAAAACTCGGTTCATCAGGGGCGAATGGCTTCGGCGATTTTCGCCTTTTCAGTTGCATTCTCCCTTAATTCATCTCTCGCTCCCTGTGCATTGGAGGTTTTATTACGCATCCTCAAATGTTCTCTTGATGGTCGTCTTCCGTTTGTATGTACTGCAAATGGGGATACGTGCATGTCCACTTTCGCGGGGTACAACCAAAGGCAAATCGTGGCCTCCGAGATAGCTACGGCAACCGCGGAGGACACGGGTGAAAAAACCTGAAGGGGGTCACGACCAACATTCTGCGATTTACTTGTATGACGCACGTGGTGTTAGCTAGTTAGAACCAGAACTCTGAGCCTTCAAAACGTACATACGTCCGCAATGCTGTGTTGTGACGACCAACTCGTCGCGGTGTGCGTATCACGCGTCTCCAATCTGCATCTAGCTGCTCACTTCGTGTTACACGACAAGCACCGCAGTCAGAGCCTCTGCTGAGCTTCATAGTCAAGGTTACCACGGATTTGCATCAGGGCTACGCAAAACAACAGCAGAGCCACACATTCATGCCACCGGCTGTGGAGAACGCGGGTACTTCGCTTACCCAACACCCTCGCAACGGCCCGTATCCAGCGCTCTCGCCATTCTTCTTCGTACGACAACTATGGAAATCGGTAAAACTGAACGTTGTTCAGTCTTTTACGTCCGTGGCAATTCACAACGCAACAGTGCGTCTTTTGCGGAGTTTCTTCGTAGCGTGCGGAGGGCTCCCGTCTGCTGTTTTCGCCGTCGTTCAGGCGAGCGATCCAGCAAGCACTTCACGACGGCTGGTGGCGCGTCCGACTAGCGGAGTGAAATTCACAGCTCTCATTCTGAGTGTTCAATGCGCAAACACACGATATTAAGCTCAATCGTTGTTTCGCACTCGCTAGTTGCACCTGGTCCCATAGCAAACTGTGCGAGAGAGTCGGTCTATGCACTACTCAATACTTCTCCGACAGGTGGCGCCACACATCTTGGAAACTCCAGAGTCTGACGTCTATACTCGGGAACAACTTTCTATGGCAGTGCAGTCAAGGCTACGAGCCGAACCACGCCGTTTCGTCAGTGTCGCTGCGCAGCTGGAAGTAGTTCCGCAAAAAAACGTTTTCTGTGAGTAACCCAATTATTTAAAAATGTGCAGTTTTAATTCTTAGCTGCTAATTGATAATGCCAGGAAATTATTAGTGATATTATGCGAAATAGCATTATATTTTAGATTTTTCGCGGTTTTTTTTAGTTGCCGCGTTCTCCACTAGCGTCGCATTGGCTCTCTTCCTTCACTATCATCCTTCAGAAAACAAAGGCCTCCGCGTCGCCTGTGCCTTCTTCCTCCGGTTCCTCGCCATTTGGCTCGCCGCACAGGATATTCAAGAAGCTTTGTACGAAAAGCTGTCGAAACAAACCAAGCAAGTGGTCTGCAACGTGTACGCCCATGTGAGATTGACGCAGCCGGGACTCTTCGTCGCTTCCGTGTTTCGTTCGGTTAGCCAGCTTTCCAGCGTGAGCGAGCGTACTGTCGCACAGCTCATGGCGGATGTTTAAAGGGTACCCTGAGTACCCGAAGCGTACAATTCTTCGTTTCGCCGCTGAATCACCAGCAGAAGTTACTCGAAAGACAAGAGTGCAGCGGTACGATACTTTTACCCTGTCTGCTCTTCGCCGGAAAGCATCAGTACTACATTCGCAACGAGGCGCCAACGGCAGAAAAGATCCTCAGCGAGGTAATCGGCGACACCGACATGGGGCTACCGAAGCAGCTGAGTGTCAGAACGATGCTCAGGCTTCTGAATGACATTGGATTTGAATTTCGGAAGTGAAAACGTAAGTGTGCACTGCTGGAAGGGGACGACATCATCGTGTGGCGGCGGAAATATATGCTGACCATTCGAGAAATGCGAAAGGAGAAACGGTACAGTTACTCCTTCGCTTTGTTTGACAGAGATATAAATGTCAATGATGTCAATTAAAACAAAAATTCCTCGGCCTCCCCGTCCCGACATGGGACTAGCCATGAGTTGGATGTGTAAACATCTCATAATCTTCCCTCCGGACCAAGTAAATGTCTGTTCTCTCTCTCTCTCCGCATAAAAATTAACAGTTGAAAGAGTAGGAAGAGGAAATAACGATGTAAGTCCTCGTACCGCTAAATATTAATTTTGAATTCACCCGTCTCCATACATGTTGCCGTTCATCTTGACTTGTATTTTTTTTAAGACTTGCTTCTGCATCTGTGGCTCTTATTTGTATTTTCCCTGTTATTCTGGTTAAGCAAGCGAAGGCACAAGTACGTATTGACCTGTTCTAATGAAGCATGTATAGCTCTGAATGAAGGTATCTAGTTATTCATGTGAGTACGCACCTTCTGCGAACATTTTAAGTGCGAAGCATTTCTTAGCGAACTTCTGCGAGTTTGAGCGTATCTATCTATCTATCTATCTATCTATCTATCTATCTATCTATATCTATCTATCTATCTATCTATATCTATCTATCTATCTATCTATCTATCTATCTATCTCTATCTATCTATCTATCTATCTATCTATCTATCTATAAACAAAGCGATGTATGCAGCTCTTTGCTGGCTGCTTCGCATTACATCGATTCCCACAGTGCGTGGGATCTGCCGGTTTTTTTTAGTTTTGTATTTTCCAGTACCACCCAAATACTGCAAATATCTGCCTGCCCGGTAGAATGATATTATGCACATAATAAATTTCTGCTGTCTCCATTGACCCCTCTCGTTAAAAATAGAAACCTGTCACATGTTTCCCTTGCTTTTGCAGGGTTACATATTACCTTGACGAGCCATAAGAGAATGCTGGGCACACCAAGGGAAAGGTGTGGGAGGACGCCACTGTGTCGTCACATGAGGACGCCTTCCGCAAGGGTCTCACAACTGGGCTTCGCGCACCGTGCAACAAAGTAGGTCGGCTCATTGTCCTCCATGCTGCAAGCGAAAACGGCTTCGTGGATGGGGCATCTCTCGCTTTCTGGGCGAAAAAGAGTGTTACCAGTGACTACCACAGTGAAATCAATGGCCCACGCTTTGAGAGATGGTTCAAAGAACAACTTTACCAAACATTGAGCCACGGATCGTTATTTTCATAGATAATGCTCCATACCATAGTGTTCAGCTCGAAAAGTTGCCCTCGACGTCGTCGCGCAAGGCCGAGATTCAGTCTTGGTTGACTCAAGAAAAGATCCCGAGGTCTAATGACTAGTTGAAGCCCGAGCTCATTCAGCTGGTTAACCAAAACAAGCACAGTTTTTCTGGATACCGGATTGATGCCCTGGCCAAGATTGCTGGTCATGACATTTTTCGGCTTCCTCCTTACCGTTGTGAATTCAACCCTATTGAAATGGTATGGAGCCAGGTCAAGGGGTATATTGCAGCCAACAACATGTCGTTCACTCTTGCTCAAGTGGAAGAACTTCTGGACGAAGCCATCGCCCTTGTGACTCCAAAAATCCGGGCGCGCGACTGTGGTCATGTGGTGCGTCTTGAAGTGGAGGCCAGGGAGCAGGATGGTGCAATCGAAACACTCCCGACAGCATCATAATTACTCTGGGATCTGACTCCAGCAGCTGCAGTGAGTAGTGACAGTGAATTCAGTCGTGTAGAGGAACTCTGGTGAACCCGGTGTGCGCTGGCTCTTGTGATGCTGATTGTTTGTGAGATGCTATGTATTCCTTTTTGATGCGCAACAGCTTGGAAGTATGCTCTGTCATTCTAAAAAACAGGGCGTGCAAACAATGACACAGGAAGAAGTCAAGACACCACAAACAGCGACTAACAAGTGACGATGTGCACTATCCGCTTACGTGATTCTGGTTGCACGGAGCACCAAGCAATGATTTAGTATGTTTGTTGTCAGCCTGTGAATTATTCTTTTGATTGTCCGTTGTGGGTGGCACTTGTACTTCACACAGAAAACGGCAGCTGAGGAGTGCAAGCAGTGCTGAGTGATGCATCACATATCTTGTTTCACCCGAAAGAAATGGTAGCAAAATTTTGATTACAACCCAATCGAATGTAAATAGGCTTTCCAAATAGCTGTTACGGGTGGATGAACTGACAAGACTGGATGAATTATAGCTCATGAGCTGCGAGACAGAAGTGACTTCCAGAAATTCATTGTCTCATCATTTGTAACTGTTTCACTCATCTGGCAAAAAAACGACCATCAGTTACACTACGTACGTGGATAATAATCAATAACCACTTGCTCATATTTTGTTTGTCTTTCGATTGCACATGTTAATTGCTTAAGTAATTAGGCATGTTCAGCACAAATACTTTTCAAGTGCGTTTTTACAGGGCCAAACGACGAGGTCTTAAGGGAATATGCGCAGTAATGTGCGCGTCTTCATGAAGTTTTTACTGTACATTGTAGTCAGGTACTTTATTTAAGTGTTCACGGACTCATAAATGTTTCGTTGAAAATACACAGCAGTCTGGCTTTGATAGATTAAGTTGACTTGAAAGAAGGGGACACAGTATTAAAGGTTTATTCCTGTGGCTGGTGTGCGTGTGTGTGTGTGCATTACTAGTTCAGCGACTTTTAGATTTTAGCAAGCTGATTATGCAAGAAATATATAACAAAAGACCTTGTTTTAGCTGTTGCAATTTTTCACGTGGCACAATTTATTCCTCCTGACAAATACTCGCCGTGTCCGGATTTAAAACTATCTGCAACAGGCCGTGGTAGCCCTGTGTGTTCAAGGGGTTTCCTTGCTGGTTCAAGAATAGTGTGTATGAATACCGGCTGTAGGCGTTTATTTATCATTTTCTACACCGGCCACATCCACGAAAATCCCAATTGTAATGTGGAGCGAAGAGGGATGGTGTAATCACCAGGCTGAGTATGGCTCAGAATGTTGGCGTTGGACAAAGTTAGCTAATAAAGTGTGCTTTACGATGTCAGGAACCAATTATTGCTGGCGAAATGATAGGTGGCCATTTATTTTTAACTTTAGAACCAGCGATAATTGTGTAGATGTTCAGAAAGCATGACAATTTACAGGCGTGCAGGGGTTTACACGCCTTCCTGTTCTAAGTAACCTAACATGTGCAACATACGATTGCTATCCTGAGGTGTACATAACCGGCGCCTAGCAGTATCGTGAGAAATGACCGCATGTCCGTACGGTTTGAATGAAGGAGACGGAAACGGGCAGCGGTTGGGACTGAGCACAGGATTCGTAGGTTCTGCAGCGGCGCAAGGTAACCGCTATACGTTTTCTGAGCCGCGGAGCGTGTTGGCAGTGGGCCACCAATGCCTTTTGATGCCGGCGTAACTCAACGCGATCCAAACTGAATTTCACTTCGCGCCGCAGGATGTGCGAGCTGCTCTTCGGTATACCGCGCCCGCGCTATATAAGCACGCTACACGCGTCAGTTTTCAGCTCTATATGAGATTACATATCGGTGCATTCCCTAAAAACTGCAGCGCTGAAAAGATTCACGTCATTTCTGGACGACACAGAATGGCACAGACAAATTAGGCGTATGGAACGAAACGCCAATATAAGAGCACGCTCGGTGCTCGTGGTTCAGTGCAATCAACCAAGGAGCACATGCGAAGAAATAAACTGCAGGAAATACGCATCTGTCACGCCGAAACTGAAACGGAAACAAGTTCATCGGGGACTATTTTGGCGCAGTAACACAGAGCAGTTAGCTCCGCCCGGGTAGCTTTCCTTTCATTGCCACAGAATGTTGTCTCCTAGTATAGTGATGAATGTGGGGTGTCAGTAAACGCTGAGTTTGAGCACTCGTGACCACAGCTGCGTCGGGCCTCCTCATGACGTGAAGTGGATTATGATAAACCGTGTGTTGTTACGCATCTAGTCTAATACAGCGCGCCTGTCGAAACGCGCCTTAACTAGTAATTCTGTTCGCTTGAGTGAATCCGGCCACCGCAGGGGAGGGTCCGGGATACTTACACGGGACATGGCGTGTGCCATCATTCCTCGTGATCCCCGAAGGACAAAGTACTATACACTATATTCGTACACGTAACGAACGGTGGGCATCCGCGGGCGTCTGTCAATCAAACTGATTGACGCGTGAACTGGGGTACAACTTCGTTGATCCTGAGAAGGCCCCAGTTCAACTAGACAATGCCATAGTGCCTGTGTTACTGTCAGGCGCTTCATGCGGTGGACGCTAAGCAGCAGCTTCTTTGCATAGAAAATCATTTGGTGAGCTTGCGCTACTTGCGCAAGGCCGGAGCCATCGGAGCAACTTGTGATCACCAAGCTTCTACCAGCTTTTTAGGTGGCTCGTCTATTCAGTCTGCTCGGTCTGCTTCGGAGTGAAGACCGCATCAGTTCGTTCTCAATTTTAATGAGCTAGGTCTTATTTACCATGATATCGAAAAGTTCTGTCTTAATTGGCAATGATTTCCTTAAGACGACATCAATTAACTAAGGTTGAATTAGCTAGATCCTGATTAGTATGTGGCAAATTAGCATACTCCTAACGAGCACGATCCTAATTAGCGTGATCTTAGTGAGAAATGTCCTAAATAGCGCGGTTGTAATTAGCGCGCTCCGATTAGCGCCGTGTTAAGTAGCATGATTTTCATTAGCTCGGTCTTAGCTTTACACTCTTCTTTAGCATGGTCTTAGTAGATGTGGCCAAATTAGCTCGGCCTTAGAATGACCTGGCTTAATCAGCTTGGTCATAGCATGCGCTGACTTAATTAGCTAGGTATACCGCCAAGCCAAATAGCTAATCAGCCGGGCGCACGTGCTCGGGGAGCAAGCAGACGGTGAAGAAGAGGACGACGAGGGCGCGCGCGGCCGAGCAAGCGCTACGGCGTACACGCCGACCATAATGATTCTACACGTGGCCTCGGCGATTATCGGCCGCGGGGTTGTAAGGCGCCCAGCCGGAATTAATCTTGAGGCCACGGTGCTGATTATTCAAAAGGATACTTAATGCAGACATTAAACGCTTGAAAATAAATTTTAACAGCCCGTACCTCTAAAAGATATCGTTAGTAAAAGTTTCTGACACTTTTCTTGCATGGGTGCACTTCTGCACTTAATGGAACGACAAATGAAAGAAGATGCCTCTGGTTTGAAGACACCACCGAACTTTGTCGGCCGCCCTTGACGTGACGCCTCGTTCCGTCGTAAGCAATGGAACCTTTGCGCGCGTTGAGCGATGAGTTTGGCCTTTTCGTACTGTTAGCTCGTTCAAAATAGGTTGCCGCCAGAGCTCGGAAAGATTTTGAGTTTCGCCAAACTCGGGCCAACCTGCATAGCACTCCAGGATTGAGTGCTTGCACCTACCTCCAGCACCACCGCGGGTCTGTCCGGTATTCCACTGTCCATGAAATTGGCCCGCGATCGTCTTCATTATTAGTGGCACAAGCACACCGCGACAGGTTTGTTTGGACTCCAAGCACATGCGATAAGTTAAAATAATTACTTTCGCGTACAACCAACACCTATTTCATGTACAACAAAGTATGTACAATTCCTTCGCCTGTATTTTTACCGAATGCTTTAAATTTAGTCCTTCTTTCCAAGAGCAAATAAGAGTAAAATGCGCTACCGGGCCCTATTGTGACAGTGGCAGCTATAGGTGATTTCAATAATAAGAATGGGGCAGCTGCCCGCTAGTGGTGCGAAACTAAGCAAGAAAGCGATCTGGTGGTGCCTTACAATGCATGGCTATGCTATCCTTCAGGCTTCCTCTTGCTCATTTCCCTTCTCACCCTCACTTCGTTTTCCACCGATTTATATACTATATCCTTCATCTGACTTTTTTATGGTTCACCCTCTCTCCTATCCTCTCTACACTTTACCATCACCTCCCTTTGCCACTTTCTGACGCCATGCTATACGTTTCTGCAGGATGCTTCTGTTCCTTTCTCAATGTTTTTTTCTCTCTCTTTCTTTGATTTCTCTCTTTTCTTTGTTTTTCTTTTTCTTTCTCGCTTGCTCCCTTTGCTATCTCTTTTTGTGTATGTTTCGTTCTGTCTTTCTCTCTGTGTTTATTTCAATCTCTGTCGTTCTATCTTTTCATGTTTACAGCGAAAGCTGTTATGATCATTTGAACGGCCGTTTTTGGCGCCGTAGTTGTCCGACGCCGCCGCCGCCGCCGGTGCCGTAACCGATATCGCACAAATAGAAGATTCGAACATGGGCTCTCGAGCCCATGGATTCGAACATCGGCCCTCTGCGTGGTAGCCCTGTGTTATACCTCAGGGCCATGCCGGTGCTACAACTGCGTTGCAAAAAGACCATATACAGGCTTCATGTCGGCAAGGAACCACATTAACATAAGTAATGTTGTGTGGTAGAAGAGTAAAATAACAACCAGGCGTCAAACAACGCGAAATCTATAACCGGGTCACACAATGCGAATTGCGCAACGAGTGGGTTGTTGAATGCTTCCAACCCATTACAAAGGCCTCTGCGATAATTTTTCATCGTCATCAGCCACAGCATCAACAAAGTGCACACAATGCCTTACACGTGTTTAGCGAGTACCACGGTTCTCCACAGAATGACGAAAATTGCATAGTGGCTGCTTCCCTACTTCACAAAAATTATGATGATTTATAGCCTAGTGGGTTCCTCGCAAGTGCACTTCTATTGGTTGCCAAGGAAGCCCATAAGGCCTCTGATCATCCATTTCCGCAGTCTCTCAATAAAGTTAATTCCCTCTCTCTCTCTCGCTCGCTCTCCGTATATCCGCTTAACGTATGTTATAAAGCGTGGTGGGACAGTTAAATAACGACCGGGCGTCACACAATAGGAATTGCATACTAGTGGGTAGTTTAAATCTTCCAACTCATTACAAAGGCTCAGCCATATTTCTTCATCGTCATCAACCGTCGCATAAACAAAATGAACAAATGCCTTACAGATGCTACCTCGCTTCTCCGCAGAATAACGAATAATGTCGTGGTGGTGCTTCCCAACTTCCCAAAAATTATGATTTGTGGCGTAGTAGGTACGTTGCCATGTACTTGTATTACTAGCCACAAAAGAGTTGATAACAGGCTCTAGAAATGCCGCTCTTCCAGCTTTCGCTGTGACTGTGCTTCGCTTTCTGCGCAGGCCCGCTTTTTTTCTTCCAGTTTTTCTTGTAGTCCCTCTTTCTCTCATCTCTCTCTCTTTCTTTCTCTCTCTCTCTCTGTCCTCTTTCTGTCCCATCAAAGTTATCGCATGCCATAGAGGTTTGCGCCGCCGCGCCGCGCCGCCGCCGCCGCCTGTTTTTGGTACGGTTCGCGCCGCGCGCCGCCGCCGAAGACCCAAGAGATCACGCCGCCGCAGCCACCGCGCAATAATTCCGGCGCCCGCCGTTAGACTTTTCTTTAATTCGAATGGGTAATCTGGAAATAAAATGCAGCACTTCGCCGGAGGAGCTCTTCTCGATGTGTCCATGTAAGGAACTGTCCATTTCAGCGGCCGCTGAATGGCGGGAGCTCGGCGAGAAGCGAGCCCCCTGTTTCCGGTTCTTGTTCCACATGACATCACAAAACTTTCACACTCTCGACAGTAATGATAGCGAGGGAATGCTCTTCAATGCAACGAACGCAGCCCTCAAGAGATCCGATTTTCGGCGCACATGTCTTTCGATCGTGTTCATAATAATAGCTGGGGTTTAACGTCCCAAAACCACGATATGATTATGGAAGAGGCAGTAGTGGAGGGCTCGCAAATTTCGACCACCTGGAGTTTTTAACATACACCTAAATCTAAGTACACGGGCCTCAAACTTTTTCTCTCTCCATCGCAATGCAGCCGCCGCGGCCGGGATTCGATCCCGCGAACTTCGGGTCAGCAGTCGAGCGCCATAACCACTAGACCACCGTGGCGGGGCTCTTTTGATCGTGTTAGCCATCGATTTAGGTTTAATGCGGCCGCTCGTCTAACGCAGCTGTAAGGTCGGTACACATTCCCCGCATCGTTCTCAAACCTGGGACACTTAATATGCAATTCAGACTTGAAAAGTTCCTGTTTCTGTGCATTTCGTCCACTCTCTTCTTACGCTAGAAATGTGCTGGCGGGTTCGCTGTGGCGACGTGGTCAAGAGTGAGGTGGCATCAAGGCTCACCGCTTTTTTCGAATCACTGAATGCGCTCTGCCGAAATGGACTGTGGACATCTGCTTTGGATGAACGCATCGAGAATAGCTCCCCAGAAGTCTTAGTATCTTTTCTTCTCCAGAAATATCACGAATATTTCCTGATCTTAACGCTGCCGCGTCCTCCAGCCCTACAGGGCGACCCAACTCGCTGGATAGCATATTCTTCGAGTCTTGGACGCATGGTACACTGTGCATAATAAATAAAATAATAAATTATATATCGTGGTGCTATTAGACTTCTTGCTTTCCTTCTTACTTGAGTAAATCAATAAATAAATACAGAAGTAAGAGAATGGCAAACTTAGAATAGAGCTCAGCTAGTTGGTAGGTATTCATGGTAAGAAGACCTGACGTGGGAATACGGACATAAGATAAAGACGAGGGAGTGAACAGCTATCTCTCACGTAGACGTCTACTCGAACTTGATTGATAGGTATGGCCTCTTACGTGGAATGCGCAGATAAATATTTGTGTCTACCTTCGGTACCACCGCTGTGTGATTTTTCAGTTGTTAGCGGCGTTTCTGGTGTCTTGAATACTCTTCTGTGTCCGTGTTTGCACGCGCCGTTTTTATAAAGGGCCCCTAACAGCCTCTGAAATACAGCGAAAAACATAAACAACGATCGCGTTATTCTCTCTTGGCATTTCTTGTCTTTTGTTGCACTTCGTGATTAGAGCACTGCACGGGCCGCGATTTTCGGCCCGGGCCCGGCCCGGGCCCGGAACTCGTTCGAGTTTACCCGCCCGAGCCCGGCCCGGTGATTCAATACGCGACCCGGGCCCGGCCCGAACCCGACAAAAAGTTTCGCCTACCCGGCCCGGCCCGGCCCGACGGCATATCAGGCCCGACAGAGGCCCGAGCCAATAATATAGGTCCAGAACACAGAATCTACAGCAAACTGTTTTAAGTAGCAAATATCTACGCTTTGTTGGCGAATATTTCGCTAACAATTCTACTTTAACCAACGGTAATTTCGTGTAAAAAGGGGTTCACGGTGGAAACAGTTGAGTGGACATACTGGTTACAGTGAACGTTTGGTCTATACTATCACTGGTCTAGTACTATAGTTATGGTATACTAGGAGGAGGAGAGGAATAAACTTTTATTGAGACCAGCAATTTGTTTGGCTGGGCCTAGGCCTCCCACGTGGGGACGTCGAGGTCTTGCCTCTCCGCCGCCTCGCGGGCCTGCTGGGTCGCCCAAAGCTGGTCGTCGAAGTGGGAGCTGCGCAGGGCGGCATGCCATCTCGACGAGAGGGTCTCGGTGTTAACGGACGGGTACTGGTGTTTACACTCCCACAGCATATGCGGGAGCGAAGCGACCTGGGTCTTGCATACCTTACAGGTGTGGTTAGGATAAATGTCTGGGTATATCTTGTGGTATCGATGTAGTGACGGGTACGTGTTTGTCTGTAACAGGCGGAGGGTGGTTGCCTGCGCTCTGTTTAGCTTGTGATGAGGGGTGGGGAAGGTTCTTCTTTCAAGGTAAAATGCTTTGGTGATGTCGTTGTAGCTGGTGAGGCGATCGCGTTCCGCGGGTACACCTGCGCTGTCTCCGGCACGGTTGACCAGGCCTCGTGCTACGGAGTGTGCGACCTCGTTAAGGTTGGTGAGGTGCGGATGAACGTCGCCGGCATGTGCTGGAATCCAGACGAGCGTGATTTGGTTATCTGCTGAGTGAGGGGCGTGGTGTAGGATGCGTAATGCTTGCTGTGAGATGCGGCCTTTTATATAGTTGTTGATTGCCGTGCGGGAGTCGCTCACGATGGTGTCGCAGTCTGGGTCGAGGGCGGCCAGGGCGATGGCCACCTCTTCGGCAGTCTCAGCGTTCTGGGTTACGATGCTGGCAGCGTGTCTGAGCGAGCCGCCTTGTGTGGTAGCCGCTGCGAAGCGGTGCCCGTCTTGATATTCAGCTGCATCGACAAAGGTGACGCCTGTGGTGTCGCCGTAAGCTTTGATGAGGGAGGCGGCCCGTGCCTTCCGCCGTTCCTTGTTGTATTCAGGGTGCATGTTTTTGGGGATGGGGTCGGCATGTAGCCAAGCCCGGATACATCCTGGGATTGGGTGTTTGTCTCCGTGCTGGCGGTGGTAGGTGATGCCGAGTTTAGTCAGAATGTGCCGACCCGTTTCTGTGAGGGTGAGGCGCTCCAGATGAGCCTGACGCTGCGCTTCGATTAATTCGTCGAGGGTGTTATGGAGTCCTAATTGGAGAAGAAGTTCTGTGCTGGTGTTGTTTGGTAGTCCGAGGGCAAGCTTGTAGGCTCCGCGAATGATGATGTCCAGCTTAGTTTTTTCTGCTTTGTACCAGGTATGGAAGGCGGCGACGTACGTGATGTGGCAGATAACGAACGAGTGAACGAGGCGGATGAGGCTTTCTTCCTTCATGCCCTGCCTTCGGTTTGTCACCCGCTTTAACAGCCGCGACGTGTTGGCCGTCTGTCGGAGGATCTTGGAGATAGCCGTTGAGTTCGCACCGTTGGCTTCGATGGTCATGCCAAGGACCCGGATGGTGGAAACCACGGGTATGGTGTCACCGTTCCCTGTGTGAAGCTGGATTTCTTCGTAGTAGCGTTTGTGCGTAAAGCGTAGCGGTGGGCGTCCGCGGAGCGTTGGGCGTATAAAGAAGCTCCGATTTGCTGGGCGAGCATCGGAGTCCCGTGCCTCGGAGATAAGTTTCGACGGTATCGATCGCGTTTTGCAGAGCGGTTTCGATTTCGCCGTCGCTGCCCTTCGCGGCCCAAATCGTAATGTCGTCGGCATAAATGGTGTGTTCAATACCGTCGATCTTCTGGAGTTCCTGTGCTAAACCGATCATGACTAGATTAAACAACATTGGGGAGATGACGGAACCTTGCGGGGTGCCCGCGGCACCAAGAGCGAGTTCTTCCGACTGAATGTCCCCTGCCGAGAGGAACGCCCTTCTGTTGGATAGAAAGTCTCGAACGTAGTTATAGGTGCGCTCGCCAAGGCTGAGTAGTGATATGCGTTCGAGGATGGTGGAGTGCGCGACGTTATCGAAGGCGCGCTCGAGGTCGAGTCCCAAGATCGCCTTCGTGTGTCGGGATTTGCCATCGAGGATTTGGTGTTTGAGTAGAAGCATGGCATCTTGGGTTGAGAGGTGCGCCCTGAAGCCGATGATCGAGTGGGGGTAGGCGGCAGTGTCTTCAAGATAGGAGTTAATACGGTTAAGGAGGGCGTGCTCCATAACTTTGCCTACTCCCGATGTTAACGAAATGGGACGGAGATTGGCCAGGCTGGACGGCTTGCCGGGTTTTGGAATGAGGATTACCTTGGCCGTTTTCCATGATTGGGGAATAGATCCTTGGTGCCAGCAGTCATTGATGTACGCAGTCAGCTGTTCCACCGAAGGGTCGTCTAGGTTTCTTAGGGTTTTGTTGGTGACGCCGTCCAAACCGGGGGCTGAACGGCTGTTCAGCTTGTGCAGAGCAGCGTGTATCTCGGCCACGCTGAAGTCCTCATCGAGGGTCGCGTTCGTGGACCCCGCATACGGACCGTGAGTCCTTGCGGGACCAGAAGGGATGTACTTTTGGCATAAGGTTCTTGTTACGTGGTCCTGGCCGTGTGCCTTGGTTTCTGTGAATAGTAGTTTGGTGAGCTTGTCCTGTTGTTGTGAGCGGGTATTGGTGTTGTCCAGGAGATGCTTGAGGATTTTCCACGAGCGGGAGTGGTGGAGTTTCCCGTCGAGGGAGTTACAAAGCTCCGCCCACTGTTGTTGGTTGAGGACGCGACAGTGTTCCTCGATTTGTTTATTGAGTTCTGCCACCGTTTTCCGGAGTCTTTTGTTAAGTCGTTGGCCCTTCCAGCGAGTCAAGATGGCCGACTTGGCTTCAATGAGGTGAGCGAGCCGGCTGTCCATGCGTTCGGTTGGAGCATCGGTTTGGATAGTGCGTGTGGCTAGTTTGGTGTCTGATTGGAGGTCGCGAGTCCATAATTCAATATCGGAAATTGGGGTGTCTGTCGCTTCTGCTGTGCGACGTTTGCGGAAGGCGTCCCAGTCCACTATTGTGAACGCCCTTGTTCTTGTAATTAGTGCTGTGAGGTGTGGAAGAATGATTTCGAGGATCGAATGATCACTGCCGAGGTCGTATTGAGTATTGCGCCATTGAACGTCACCTACATTTTTGATGAACGTGAGGTCGGGCGTTGTGTCTCGCGCAGTGGACGTGCCGAGGCGCGTGGGGAAAGTCGGGTCTGTAATAAGCATGAGGCCAAGATCGTGGGTGTCCTGCCACAGGTTACGGCCCGCAGCGGAGCAATGTTTATAGCCCCAGGCCGTGTGCGGGAAGTTGAAATCTCCGCCGATAATGAGGGGGCTGCTGCCTGCGGTGTTTAGGGCCTTTTTGAAGAGTGCGAGAAAGCGGCTGTGGCGAAGGGTCGGGGCGTTGTAGATATTGAGGATGAAGATGCTATTTGTGCGCTTCTTGTGCGGAAGAAGTTCAATGAAAAGGTGTTCCGAACGGCGGTCCTGGAGGTCATGTTCGATAGTGGTGATTCTGTTACGAACGAGTGTAGAGACTCCGTGTGGGGCATTGGTGGCAATGAAAGGCTGATATCCGGGCAGGGTGACTGCAGTGTGGTGTGTCTCTTGGAGTATGATCACGTCCGGTGGGCGCGAGTGCGTACGCAAATGTTGGCGAAGAACTGGCTGTTTGTGGAGGTAACCGCGACAGTTCCATTGCCAAATCACTGTATCGGTGTTAGTGTGGGCCATGATGGGGGATCGAGGAGGCCGCCGGTGGCAGAGCACGCCGCGTGCGACGTCGGTAGTGTCCATGGTTATGGCCGCGGGGGCGGAAGGGGGAAAAAGGGTATGGAGGTTATTTTCCATGGCGGTGACTCGTTGCGCGACCTCGAGTAGTGCATTGTGAAGAGTTTCAACAGTGCTCTGTAGTGACACTAGAAGGTCCTTAACTTCGGAGCGCACCTGCCCTGTAGCTCCTCCCTGGAGGGCCCTCTTCTTTGGGGCTGGGGATGGGGCTGCTTCTGGAGACGTGACGCTTAGGGATTCGGAAACTTGGGGTATGGGTTGTGTTTTGAGTTGTTTGAGGTTTTCGACCTCCTGTGTGAGTTTCTGTTTATTAGCTCGCGCATACCCGCGTTTTCTTTCTTAAGTTGGTCATGGCGGCATCGTCTGTGTTTGTTTTCGTGCAGGATGGAGTGTAGTTGGCCCTCTCGCGGGACGCCTTGCACTGCCTCTGCGAAGCTCACCTTTTCTGAGGGTGCTTGTCCTCCTGGGTTGACCGGATCTCGACCGGGATTTGGATCCGGAACGGCCTGCTCCGGTGCGGGATCGCGGTCGGGATCCGTGCTTGAGGTTCGTGGGAGGGAGATCACTGGCTTGAGGAGTGGACTGTTGTGTCATTCTCTGTTCCCAGAGGCGTTTGCGAATGACGTACGTGTCTTGTACTTGGCCGCGCACTCTTTGTCCGCCGTGGGATGGGCTCCATCGCACAGCGTGCACTTTGGGGTGCACTGATGGTCTTGGTCGGGATTGCGGGAACCGCAGCCCCTGCAAATCTTGTTGTTAGGAAATGAGCAAACGTCCATGCGGTGCCCTAGACGGCCACAGTGGTAACATATGTCGATTTTCTTGCGGTATAGCGAACATGGGATTAGCGTTGCGCCGTAACGGACCAGGCGCGGCGCGCTGGGTCCGTCGAAGGCGATGACGACGGTGGTGGTTGTGCCGATGCGCTTAGCGGCCAGGCTAACGGGTTGCGGGTGTTCACGATGTTTGCGTCAATTTCCTGAGCAGTGTCTGTGAGAGGTATGCCCCGTATAACCCCTTTCGTGGTGTTGTCAGGGCTGCCTCGTAGGCGTTGACTTCGTGAGTGGTCCCGTTGACGTGAATAGATTTCAGGCGCACGTATCTGTCAGCGTTGTGCGGGTGGGGTGCTGATTACGATTATATTTTGCTGGACATTCGGACAGATGGTGTCTTCCTGGCTCTCCTCAAGGGCTTCGTTGCGTGAAAAATGGCTGCAGTCACCGTGGGGCTGCCGACTTTGGAGATATGAAGTCCGCCTTTGGGTCGAAGTATGATCTTTATCTCGTTTTTAGGTAGTGGAGGCATTCGTCCGGCCTTGAGAACTTGAGCTTTGACGTTCTTCTTGGGTAGAGTACGGGAGCAGGATTCTTGTGTTTGGGGTGAGGCGCTCGGAGATGAGTTCTTGCCACCCCGCCCGTCGCGGCGGCGGGAACGGGCGGTATGCCAGCCCCTCTCAGCAGTCAACTCTTCCTGGGTAATTTCTTCGCCCTCTACTTCAACTTCCATCCTCCGTAGGGTGAGCGGGCAACTGGTCCGTCGATGAGGAACACGCGTGAAGGCGCGCCGCACACCGGCACGCCCGTAGCCGCCACCTGACACCTGGTAGGCCCTGCTCTTGGTGTCCGCGCTTAGGCTTAGCGTGGTGACGGCATGGTCGAGGCACAAAATCACTTATATTTCGGCGAGAAGAAGTGTCCCACCTGAAAATTAGGTGTCCTCGGGATCCTGATGCCTTCACGGTGCGGGTGATATAAGATTCAGGTGGTTAGTCGCGAGAATTCGCTGCGAAATCATTTGTGGAAGTCGCAGCCGATGTGAACACGTCCGCGCACTCGGCGATCGCAGCGCCACCCTCATGGTATACTATAACTTTTTTTTTTTTGCTAATGCAATGAGGATCATCAAGAGCGTTTTGTAGCAGATATTGCAGCAAGGAAAGTGATTTGCAGCATGGGTTCAGTTTCGATAGGAAGTACAATAAAACAGAGGAGACAGAGAACAAAACGTTCTCTTCAATTTGTTTTTATTGCGCTCTTTACTGAAGCTTAAAACATGCTCTAACGACAAAGGCAATCGTGCACCCGGCTTCTGGATATGTAACACGTGTCTTCAACGTTTTAACACCTTGCCGCAGCAAGATAGAGGAAGAAAGCCAAGTTTATTACCTTGTTGCAAATACACTAACCTAGATAAAAATTATAACGAACCGTGCGCACCACGTATACTTTTAGAAATACGTATAGGCAGCCGAAAGGACGAAAAAAGTATTTGTTGTAGCATTCTTTTCAAGTATCTAGAGATTCCGGCTTTAAGCACGCCATCCACCGTTGCATCACATATCCTGCCGCGCTAAAGTTTCTCGCACTACATTGTGAAGGTGTCGGCAGTCGTTGTTCTTAACATCCACCACTGGAGCAAATTTAGGATGTCTTTGTGGACCTCTACAGAATGGACGTAGCTGTGCAGCTTATCCCTTCATTTCTATTGTTCCCGAACGTCGTGGCACTATTTTCAGTATCACCTATAAAACTCCTCTTTGAGGGCTTCTGCTTGCAGTTTTGAGCAGTGAATGTTATGCACGGCTTGCACTACGCTCTTTTTTTTCCGTATTATAATGCTCTGTGCCTTCCCAACGATGTTGTACTGGTAGAAGGTGACCACTGCACTACGCGGGTAGGACTGGCAGGAGGTGGACGAAGCGATTTCGATCGGCTTTTGGTGTTCGCTACAGTTTGGTAATAAAGGCGCGAATAAGCTTCCCGGCGCTTACTCATTGGATGCCTATGGTTCGAGGTAAAGGGACATCACCCGGCACGGAATTCGTATTGCCTTTTTTCAAGCCTAATATTTCGTCAAGTGAATATTTTGCCTGACGCCTTATGCTGTTTGAACCTATGCTATTCCTGCACATTCCAACGGTGTTGCGGCAGTGTCATGTAGCTCTCACACTATACCTGTATAGCGCAGGGGACCCAAACGCGCGGCCTGTACGCCTCTCCCTAAAGGCCCGCGGGCCGCACAGGATTGTCTTCGTCCCATTTTTTTTTCATTTTCATTTTCTTGATAACTATGTTCTTAAGCTACACAGGCATGACAGGTGTAAAGCTTTTTTGTCGTGAGGCATCCCCTGCGGCCACCATGTGTTGATACCTAACCGTGAAACAAAACTCTATATTTCAAAATCGGCGTCCAGATATCAGTCATGTTGAAGATAGGTATCGATATGTTGTTGGAATCCTGCCGCGAAATACCCTTCAGAAACAACACACATGTGATATATGGGAAAGCTGTTCTTTTAAATGGCAGCGTTAGCTGACATTTGGTATGACCTACCCCCCCCCCCCTCCCTCCACGCGCGCTTTTAGCTGCGTTACTGTGCTGGCTCTTGCGGGAGTAAATTTTTGTGAATGCGGCCTGCTAGTGGAGGTGGGTTTCGACCCCTGATATAACGGAAAAAAGGCGAAAGTTAAAATGTTAAAAAATTGGGCACACCAAGCTGGCTGCGCGCGTCCATCTCGCGCCACATGACCACTGGGGGCCGTGACGAAGCCACGGAAAAAAGTGTCTGTATAGGAATTTTATGTAACGAGACTCCGTGCACTCCTTTCGTTTTAGTGGAAGCCTGGAAATTTCAAAAACGCTTCCCCGCTTTGGAGCTCTGTGATCGCTCTTGCGATAAGTTACAGGTATATATTTTTTATAATACATTTATTACTGCCATTACAGGATAACATTTGAGATATAAGATGGTAATGAATATAAATAAAGCACTGAATAACGACATGTTAACTATATAGGCGTCTGGTATACCTACCTTTAGTTCGGCCATTTCAGATAAATCAAGTAGCCCCATGCAAGGAGCGAAAGAAGTTCAGTACTTGTCTCTAAACAGGGGCGTAGCCAGATGGGGGGAGGATGGGGGGTTCAAACGCCCCCCGAGATTTTTCAATTTTGCATGTGTATAATGCACGCACACATACAAACGCACACACGAACGTACATAAAGTATGTTCGGAACACGCCCCCCCCCCCCCCCCCGAAAAAAATTTCTGGCTGCGCCCCTGACTCTAATAAAATTTCTCCATAAAGCTTGCCCCACATAAAAAAGCGTTTTTTTTCGGGACAAAATGTGAAACATCTGTATGTATGCGCAACGTATGTGGAACAAACTTGACGAGACACTAGAAAAAAACAATTTCTCTGTTATCAGTAAATTACTCTTTTGCGATTCCTAAAACACCACGCTCGCCGGGACAAGACTCTTCGTAAGTGAGAAAACGTGCAAAAGGTAAATGCGGGTGGCGACGGTCCCTTTAAATTCGCGCAGCAGATACCGTGACACCTTAGATTCTGACGGCGTCTAATGGGCCAACGTAGTTCCTAATCACAGAAATGAAGTACACTGACCTTTGAGGGGGCCATAGACTTAACATACCAAGTTTAAGGAAATTTTATTGAGCCAATGTCCCCAAATACGACAAATACAGTTTGAAATCCGTGACGTCAGGCTCGGAGATTTCGACGCGAAATTTAAAAAATGGAATTTTGACCTTGATTTTCTCGTCTGATAATAACTTATGATGGTGAAATGAATGACATTCGAGTTCTTAGAGTTCACTTTATCAGTCTAAACCAATTCAGTGCTTCACTATAGCGTCCATTTATGAACCCAGGAAAGTACAAGCCCGGCCCGGCCCGAGCCCTCCACCTCAAACCCCCGGCCCTAAGCCCGGAGCTTCAGGCCCGAGCCCGGCCCGGGCCCGCCGTGAGAACTACTTTACCCGGCCCGGCCCGGCCCACGGGCCGGGCCGGGCTCGGGTTTTCGGGTAGGCCCGAGCCCGTGCAGTGCTCTATTCGTGATGCCAGAACAGTGATTCATGTGACATCATCAGGGTACATACTCTCGACTGGTTCATATACAAGAAATAACAGTTGTGAGTTATCTCTCATACTGCTTTGCTATGCAGCCGCCCACCCGCTCTTGCTTCTGTCGCACGGTTATCGTGCGCGATTAACTGATGTCGCTCGATTTTGTGCGTTCGCGACCGCGCATGCAGAGATAACAGACTGGAGCCGAGAAGCGCGAAATCATGATAGGTTCAACGCTTATTGCTGACATTGTACGCGTGCTTTATGAAGAAATAAGTGGTAAGGATGTCCCCTGTTAGAAGGGTATTGAAGGCGAGAACTAAGCCAATGGAAAAGGCGCTTGACTATATGATTGCTCCAATGGACGCACTCTTTACAGCGGAGATGATGCAGCTTTCCAGAAAAAAGGTGAGCCCGCTTCGACGGCTTTTTGTATATTTTTATTGCGTTAGGAATTGTATGGACACTCAGGACAGGTTTTCACAGTCGCCGTCATGCGCCATAAAACTCTAAATCTATAACATCTCTCCGGCCATTGTATGCTTTACCCGCGAGTATAAGCTTGCGAGCGTTGGCAAGGAACATGGCTAAAGCAGAGATGAAACAAGCTGGCCACCTCCCTCACACAGAATACCATCAAACCGCGTGCGAGGCCTGCTGTCGATTGCTCCTCAAGCAGAAGGAAACGCCCCGCCCGTCACTTGCTGGGCGAAAGAGCAGGAAGGGGTGTCTGGGAGAGGGACTGCGCAACTCGAGCAGCAACAGTGAACTTTGACTATAAGGGTGCGGTCGAGAGCGCTGGCACGCGCGCTATTTCAGCAGACATCCCCCAGCGAACGGCTCGTATAGCTTCTACGCTTCTATACCTTCTACCATCTCACTGGTTTGCGCTCGGACCACTGATACTACAAACTGACCGAAAACCGCTTCTCTCCTGAGAGCGGCCGCATTGCCATACACCACCATACACCAACGTGGCAGCAGAAAGCACAGGACCGGGTTGATTGGCGGAACACGGGAGAGGCCTTTGCCCTGCAGTGGGCGTAGACAGGCTGATGATGATGATGATGATGATGACCGTTTTGTAGAGTTAAGTGAGATCAGAGCAAACAAAGTTAGCTGCTAGCCCTCGTTCACGTAGCACTACGGCGTTTACTTATCGCATTCACTGCTTCATCCTCCCCTACCCCCCCCCCCTGCGCCGCGCCACCGCCTGTCCGATGAACCCCGCACCGTTCACGTGCCGTCGCCGGAAGTGGAAATCCGGCGCGCCGCCGCCGGTGATTTTGGGTCCGGCGCACATGTCTAGCATGCCACAGTGGCCAAATAGGCGCATTCTGCTTTCCTTTCGTTTTTCTCTATCTTTCTTCCTCCCTTTCCATCTCTTATCTGTGTCTTTTTTGTCTCCGATGAAAAATCCGCAAACAGGGGGTGGGTGCCCAAGCCGGCGTTTCAACAAGTGACCTTGTCTTCTTCGAGGCTGGAACTGAAAGAAGACATGTCCACTTGGCGAAACGTCGGCTCGAGCACCCACCCCTGTTTACAGACTTTTTCATCGCAAGCTTCCATCTTCCACTTCCTGCCGTTTTTTTGGATTTTTTGTCTGCAGTTATTTTTTTCTGGTACTCATTCTATTTCTTCTCTTTCGTTCCTTTATTTCACTCTCTCTCTCTCACTCTATTTTCGCTTCCTCTTTCTTTTTCTCTTTCACTCTGTCTACTCCTTTTTTTCTTTGATTTCCTTTCCCTCTCTTTACTTCTCTTTCTGTCATTCTTGCCCATCTCTCTGTTTATCTTTCTTTGCATGCCATACTTCGCTCCCTCCTTTCCTCATTTCCGTGCTCCTCAACCTCACTTCTCTTTCCCACTCCGATTCTATACTATAATATGCATGGCTATTCTATGATCTGGTATGGTGCCTGGACAACCGAGTGGTTACGGCGCTTGCCTTCAGATCGTGTGTAGGAGGGTTCAAATCCCGCCTCGCCAAGAAATTGGTTCGCCAAGAATTTCTCTCTTTCTCTTTTTTATCTTTTCTCTTCTTTCTTTCTTTCTCTCTCTTTCCGTACTCGTTCGCTCGTCCATCAGAATTATTCCATCCACACCAGACATATAGGTGCACGTGTTCTGCGATCCAAGCACAAGATGAAGAGGAGGAATAAGTCGAAGAAGAGGCCGCGTGCCGGGTCGTGAAGATGGCAGTTTTTTTTCGCACTACACGGCGCGACAGAAAGGCTAAACATTTGTGCTGTTAAAATTGAGAGCATATATTTCCCTCAGCCTAATTTCATTCTAAAAAGACAGCGCGTGCAAACACGGACACAAGAAAGAAGTGAGGACACCACAAACACCGTTTGTGGTGTCCGTGTTTGCACGCCCTGTCTTTTTAGAATGAATACTTACCAACTAGCTCAGCTCTCTGTTATTCTAAGCCTAATTTCATGTCTGTTGATCCTACGCGTGCCCCGCAGGGCCGTCTGCGCAAGCAGGAGTTTGGTGTGTAGCGACACCACGAACCCGACCTAACGGGGCGGCGAGGGGGCTGACCCCCTCCCACGCCTACCCGTGCATGACATTGCCGTGTACGGGGAAAAGGAGATCCTGGGGGTTGAGCCAACGCCAGGTGATTGGACCTTTTAAGGTCTCTCGGCAGAGGTAACACACCCCTTTGGCCCCGGTTCACGTAGACGGCATCCCTGGGCTAACCACCAAGGAAAATTGGCGGTTGCCTTTTCCTATCTCTCTCTACTCACATCTCCGTCTTTCTCCCCCCTGTTAGCCTTTATCGTCCTCTCCTGCTAGTTACTTCCAATTTTCTTGGCGCGCAAGGGCGTGTGGCTATCCAACCAAAGATAAACCATATTGAGGTATAGTAACCGCGTATTGCTGGCGTTGCGCGGACTTGTCCCCTTGTTGGGCTCCGTGGTGGGTTGTAGGCGCCGTTCCCTAAAAATTCACTTTTTTCCATATGATCCTCTACCCCCTTTGTAACCGATCGTGCCACTAAAAGGGTACTCACCAACGCAACTTCACTCCTTTGGCCCAAAAACAGGGAAACTTTCCCGAAATTTTGCGAACAATCATCTACAGAAGCCAGAGCAATCTCCCCCATTCTTGTGGCCAAGTGCCTGAAAGACACCATTGGAACGGGTTATAAGGCCACAAAGTTGGGAATTGGAGATTTCCTCCTCGAACTAAAAGACAAGGAACAGTACAATAAACTCTCACACCTCGTAGCCTTTCTTAACATCCCCGTCTATGTGAGTGATCATCGTACCATGAATACAGTGAAGGGCGTAGTATCGAATGAAGATTTGATGACCCTGAATGAAGAAGTCAATGATGGATGGAAGGACCAAGGTGTAACACATGTCCAGCACATCACAATCAGACGAAACATGAAATAGCAACAAACACTTGATACTCAACTTCAGCTCAACTACTCCATGTCCGACCGTCATAGGCGTGCGCAGGGGGGGGGGGGGCAAGGGGGCGAGAAGGGGGGGCGCAAAGTCAGCCCTATACATTGTAGGGGGGCGAGAAGAGGGGCGCAAAGGCAGCCGCATACATTGCATAATAGGGAGGGGGGCACTGCGACGAACCTTCGCCCCCCCTGAAGGGGAACCCTGCGCACGCCTATGCCGACCGTTCATTCCAAACCCAAGGCGTTGTTTCAAATGCCACGCATCCCGGAGCCATCCTGGGCCATGCATCCTGGAGCTGCCGAGGGCAGCCGACGGGTGCCAAGTGCGGCACAACCGGTCACAGTGCTGATGACTGCAGTCATGATGAGGTCCTTTGTGCAAACTGCGACGGTAGTCACCCCGCATACTCCAGAGCGTGCCCAGCCTGAACGAAAAAAAAAAGAAATTATTACTATCAAAGTTAAGGAAAATATCGCTTTAAGGCAAGCAAAACAAACAATCTCGTCATCATTCGCACTAAAAACACCTTTCGCCGAAGTGGTGGAACGAGGAGCGGCACCGCAATCGCAGGTGCCCAACCACACCTTGCGTGCCGAGGCTAACGTCACTAGCCCCTACGGTGGGAGCAGCCAGCGCTGCCCTGCCCACATTCAACCTGTCCACACTAGTGGCCTCCACAAGATCTGGCAGCAGCCACGGAAATCACGAGGCCAAGGGGGTCTTATCCACCTCCAGCTCGGGGGTCTAAGACTTCGCCAACCGAGGCAAAGTCTGAGCGACGCAGAGATTGCTCTGTGCGGGCGTCCAGTGCCTCGCAAGAAGCTATGGACACCAGTTCAAGCCGAACCATAGGAAGCGCCGAAGGAGCGGCAAGCTTTTCTGAACCGCTGCAGGAAGGACAAAACACTAATTACACCATTTAACGCTAACGGTACGCAGAGCTCGGAGGTACTTCAGTATGTGTAGTATCACCCGCGAGATTGCGCGAAGCGCGAGCTTTAAAGCAACGCTCATCATTTTCCTTCAGACGCGCACTAGAAAGTGGCCCATTTCGGTACCCACTGACGATGTGGAACGCCGAGTAAACGATGCGTCGAACGCCACCGCGTTGCAGGAGACGCGGAGGGGTCACTCCACGCGCCGCAGTTTTAAAGAAGTCACAGTTTCGCCGCAAAGCCGAAGCATTGCATGCGATAGTAACAAATTACAATGTCCCCAGAAGAACACCAAGCAGCTCGATCCTTGCAGCACGCCCATCAACCGCAAACGACTCACGAAGAGAACACGCACAGGATGACCATAAACTAACAACAGCTGGACAATTGTAGCGCGCTGCGCTGCTCAAACACAACGAAGGACGCTCGAAAAGAACGCACATGTATACACAGGACGAGCGCGAAATAATAACAGTCACAGTTGTTTATTCGTGTTCGAGCGGCGCGCCCCAACCCAACGCTCTTACATATTTTTGTACTGCGGCGCGTGGAGTGGCCCCTCCGCGTCTCCTGCCGCGCGGTGGTGTTCGACGCATTGTTTACCGGGCGTTCCACATCCCGTGTGGGTACAGAAATGTGCCACTTTTAAGTGCGCGACTCAAGGGCTGTTTTCAAACAGAAGCAAAATCTATCATTCCTTTAAAGCGCACCCTGCGGCAATCAGAAAAAAATCACAGCATATCCACGGAGTGAATGATGATGAGTGGGCGAAGCTGCGGAGGTTCATCGGTAAACCGTGAATCTTCCGTGAATTCTGCCCAGTACATCATCACCGACGTGAGATCGGGCGCGTTTATACTGTCGGGCCGATAGGCCCTTATCTGCAGCACGCACGTTGGAAGCAGGGGGAGGAGAACACACGCGCATTGCCCATGCGCGTGACGAGCGGCAGCGGCGGAAAGCCACAGGGGGCGTGAAGATGGCTGGCGGATAAGAAGGGAGGCGAGACAAGCCCCAGGGCTTTTTGGTGGGCGGCAGGACGATGGGATGCGGCGACGGTCGCGCTAGGCGCGACGGTTTCGTCCGTGAGTGCTGCAGAGCAGAGGCCACGCCGGTTTGGGACGTCCGCTAATAGGAGTCGTTGGCTCGTCTTCTACTGCGAGTTGCGCGTGAGTTTGCTTTCCTGCCGTTATGTTTCGCGCGTAGGTTCAATTTGACCGCCAGTCTGCGGGGACTGTTCGTTCCGGGCTTTTGGCTCTCCTGTATACGTTAGTGCCGTGTTGTGCCGGTCTGGAAGGCCGGTGGTGATTCTTTTGAGTCGTGAATTAAAACGGTTCTTGTTCCCAGCGTTGCTGGCTTGTGTCGTGCGAATTACGGCTCACTGACCCCCCTGAGCGGAGGCGGGGCCTTCAATACTAAAGGTTCGATGAGTTATGACGACTTGCAGAGCACTTTAATTTTACATGTACGCTGTGAATTTTCATTGTTTAGAAAACCATTGCTTAGAAAACATCTGGCGTCTTTCGTTAAGCAGCTGGCGTCTTTTCGTTTTGCTTTAGAAACATCTGGCGTTCTTTCGTTTTGCTTTTACAAAACATCTGGCGTCTTTTGTTGGTTTATTTCATCAATCAACGGCGTTTTGAACAAAATTTTTATTGTTTAATCACGCACAGAGAAATCTCACCAGGCACTACTTGGAGGTAAAGAATGGCTGCTAATGGGAATGAGAGACAGAAGAAGTCGGCTTTTAGCTAACGCTGCGAATTTTTTATTGTTCAACAACGCACAGGAAAAATCTCCCACCGGCACCACCTTGCAGGTCAAAGCGTAAGACTGGTTACATACTACGCTACGAGGGACGAACGGGTGCCGCTATAAGGAGCTTCGCCCCTAAAAATCTAAGAGCATTGGGTTGTAGCGCGCTGCTCAAACACAAAGTAACAACCGTAACAGTTAGTTCGCGCTCGTCCTGTATGTACCTGCGCGTTCTTTTCGAGTGCCCTTACTTGTGGTTGAGGAGTGCGCTGGAAGTGTCGAGCTGTGACCGTTGTTAGTTCACGGTCATCCTGTTTGTGTTCTTTAGCCAGTCCTTTGAGCTCGTGCGGCGCGTCGCAATTATCGAGCTGCTTGCCGTTCTTCGTGTGACATTCTAATTTGTTGCCATCGCATTCATTTCTTTGCCGTTGCGGCGAAACTGTCACTTTCTTTTGCAGTGTCCTGTAGCTAAGACAAAGTTCTGGAAAGGTATTGATCAGCTATCGATTTGCCTTGTACTGTGTATTTATGTGCTTACCTGAGCAATGATAAGTAACCTTCACAAATGTATTGGTTATTGATAGATTATCGATTAGCTATCGACTAGTTATTGAATGGCCTATACTAAACTTTACCATGCATGTCTAGGCATTTGTAAGCAATTTCAAGAAATATTTACGCACTGATCAATTATCAACTGGCTATCGATTTGAATCTTCATTCTCTCTCCTTCTGTCTTTCTATCGCTTTCTCTTTTTCTTTACCTTTTTTTCTGTTTATTTCTCGCTTCTCTTCCCACCCCCTTGGTATTCTATGCCAAACAAAGCTATGTTATGTCTTGCTAGCGTGCTGGGACAAACGAGTGGTTACGATGCTCGCATTCTAATCGAGGTTGCGCGTTTTCGGATCCCGCCTCGTGAAAAATATCGTTTTGCGAAGAATTGATTTCTTGCTTTCTATTATTTTTTTATTTTTTCGGCCTTTCTTTATTTCTCTCACTATGTCTCTCTCTATTCGTTCTCGCGGCCATCAGAGTTATTGCATCTCACGCCGGACAAATCGGTGCAGGTGTTCAGGAAGCGAAGGAGAAGATGAGGAACAGGACGTACGTAGAGCGTGCCGGCTCATGACGAAGTTAATTTTCGGTTGCTGGAATACTATCCACGGCTGGCATAACAGCTACGCTGTTAAAATGCGCATGTGATGGCGCACCTAAAGAGAGAGGGAAAACTTTTCTTTGTACAATTATGAGCGATCTTCCTCGTAGGGTGGAGCCTTTAGTTCAGGGCTCGCGCCACACCACGTGCCCGCTGGATCAGCCGACGCTGCTTCCGCGGCACCTTCGAAAGCCTCATTTTGATTGGCTTGCCCACGGCAATTTTTTTTTTGCTTAAATGGACCCTGAAACGGTTTTGACGATTTTGTGCGAACACATTGCGTAGGTAGAGCAAGTCTTAAGGATCATTTACAGACCGATTTAAGCTCTGTGCATCAACTGTGTAATTTATTACAAGGCTTTGAAGCTGCGAATCGCCACCCATCACAGCGGCTCAGCGAACAGCGTTTTCGAACCGCCCACTTCCAGTACGCGTCTTCTTGGAAGTGCGACGTCACGCAGGCGGCTTACCTGATTGGATATGTCCAGTCGACGTCACTACACCTCCTGTGGGCAGCGAGCGTCGTCTGCCTGTGTTACAACGGGCTCCGTGTTGACGTGAGCTGGCGAGTGTTTACTAGAGGTTTGTTTTGTTGGGCACAATGAAATGCCCTAGCTGTGTTGTGTGCCACATATCTAGCAATTGTAGCTGCGGCAACGTGCAGTGTTTGTGAGGCATCTGGCGAGCGGAATCTCTCGAGCGCGTCGCTGCAATGAGCGTCGCGCTCGCGCTATTCGTTCAACGCCACGATCCACGTGTCTGCGGCTGCAACTTCACCCCTGAAGACACAACCACATTGCCCGAGTTTACAATTATCGGCGATCGTTACCGAATGCTTCTTGTTTGTCCGCATGTTCTTGCATGTTGTAGCCGCGCAGAAGAATAAAATGAGATCGGCTCGTAGTGTGGCGGCACCTGTCGGAGCAGATATCAACCACTCTGCGAGCTTCGTTTTTTGCCAAACGGCGTGCTGCGGGGCACAATGGGCCACCGAGATTGCGCGCAATATCGCTGGATGAAGCTCAAACCCTCGAGTGCGCTCATGAGCTGCGATTGCCGGTGATGCCAGCGTGTCTGTGAGTTGAGGGTGCAAGGCAGTGGTGAGGAGGAGTGTATAGATATAATTGTCCGTAGCGGCCTTGGTACACGGTGCGTCGCTTAATTTCTGGTGCGAATGATTTGGGGATGTTCTTGCCTAAACGCCGACAAAACTTCAAAAAAAAACCGTTTCAGCGTCTCTTTAAGATGCCGCTTAATATGTTACAAATGTTACGAAGGCAAGACTGTGGGCCTCTTTCTGATGTCCTCATCACTACGCCTCTCGTGCATGCCTCACCGGACTGAATAAAACCCCTAAGAATGTCCCTACTGTTGAAAATAAATGAAAACGACCGCCGCATGTGGGGCATACGTATCGTCATCATGGGATTAGTGTGTTCCATTAAACGGGAAGAACACTGGGCAGTCATGGCGGTCGGTCTAATTTCTTTAAATATGGTGCCGTGAAACCCGCGACCACGACTCCGGCTGGAACTGAGACCGCTAGGAGCGCCCATGGACTGAAGTAACTGCATGGGTCGTCTGGAGGTTCGCGAGACGGGAGCCCTCACGTCTACTTTGGCTTCGAAGTGACTCGCCCTTCACGACAGCCCCTTGTTCTCAAGGCGTCGTCTGGAGGTTCGCGAGCCGGGATCCCTCACGTCTACTTTGGCTGCGTACTGACTCGCCCTAGATAGTCCATGGAGGACAGCAACGTACATCTTGAGAGCCCAGCCACATGACTGTAGACGTCGTCTGGAGGCTCGTGAGACGGGAATCCTCACGTCTACTTCGGCTCCGTACTGACTCGCCCTTCACCTCGACGGCCTCAGGTTTGGAAGGCTTGGACGTGCACATAGAGAGGAACATCTCGGCGGCCCTGCACTCCGCCCAGTGAAAGGTATACACGCCCATCACAAGATTTTCTCATCGATGAGAACGTCGAGACGTGCGAGGCCAGGGCGACGAATTTCTGTCCCGACACCCGTGCTGTAGGCCCAGTCTTGGAAGCAGCATGAACGTGAAACGCAGGTGCAAACTACCATAACGAAGGGGGCCTCGATACTCAAGACCCTATGGTATTTAATATGCTGAATCCTGATCACGCAGCATTGGCCCTTGAAACTGTGCACCTGCCTGCCTTATGAAACTTCACTATAGCGGTCTATAGAAGACACGCGAGGTGAGAATGCCGAGTTCCTTTGGTTGCCCAGGAGGCTTTCAGACCGAAAGGGGAAGCGAAAGCTGGACAGCGCCAGCAGACGCATCAGGAAATGCTCTGCCAAATGCAGCAACGTTAGTGACCACCTGAACACCTAACTACTGAACTCGATGCAAGCCAGTTGGTGAAGTTTCGAAGGGCTGAAGGACAATACTCGTCTTTCGTTTCAGCGTGTTCATTCGGCGGTGGCGGGAATGTGTTGAAAATAGAAGAAAACGACCGCCGCATCTGGGACATATGTATCATCATGGGATTAGAGTGTTCCATTAAAGGGGAAGATAACGGGGCAGTCATGGCGGTCGGTCTAATTTCTTCAAACCTAGTGCAAGGGAGCGTATCCAAGACGCTCGACGTGTTTTCACAACGCTGAGTGAGTGTAATGGAGCTGCCGTCTTTCTATTCACACTGACTGTCACGATTGGCACGAGCCAATTTCTCGTGGAAGTATATTGCTGAGATCGCTTAAATAATAATTATTCAATACCATCGCCACGCCCACTTCTTGATTTATTTTGATGCATTCGGGTTTGACCAGCAATGACGGCCAGCAACGCTCCACGCTGACCGCGCGGCAGTGTTCGAGAAGCTTCGCGAATGTAGTAGATCACATTGTTAAGATTGCGCGCAAGCCGCGAACAGCCTAGATTATTCTAGAGCTTGCGCGACCACCAGTGATAAAACTGGAAAGTTTGATGCGTGATGCATAAAAGACGGCGCGCCACAGCCATGATCTGTTTTTCGACGGCCAAGGCCGCTATCAGTGTACAGTGTCTATCGCTGTAATTTGACTTTTCGTTTACCGGCCACAAGTCGGCCGAATAAGGAGTTTTTTCTTATACACGCCGCCTGCTGCCTTCGTCCCTGTCACGACCCCGTGACAATAATATTAATAAATAATTAAGGAATTATTAATTTGATAACGGGGTCGTACATATTACAAGAAAAACAAGGGGCGATGGTTTCATAATCTTCGGATTCATCCTACTGCACCACTTATCATCTTCAACTTCTCAGCCAGTCTTCAGCAACTGAAACACCTGCCCTAATATCATTAAAATCAATATCTCAAAGTTTGTCTTGTAAAGATATCGAAGTACCAAACTGCACCAGATCTTGTGATTAATGACTGCCTTTTTAGGATATTTGCTCGAACAAGTTGAAACACGAAGGTTTTTAAATGCGAAGCATTTCTTAGCGGACCTCAGGCACTTTGGGCGTTTCTATCTACGTATCTATCTATCTATCTAACCGCCTACGTCTGGGCACTCTTCTGGTCGCCTCCATAGGTTGTAATATACCAAAATTCGCACAGCATAGGATGAATGTATGACGGACACGATTCACTGGTCGTGACATCAATTACGCAAAATACCTGTCGCGTACGTCACGAAACCCTTTCTCTCAGTCACGTGTGGCACATACCCGCAACCAGAGTTCATGTTTGCGGTATGTGACAAGGTGATACCAGAGTCCCAATCAACGCGGTAACCGCGAACATACACATTGACACGGAAAGAAAGTGATAATAATAGTAATTGTTGGGGTTCGACATCCGAAAACCATGATATGATCATGAGAGACGCCTTAGTGAAGGGCTCCGGAAGACGCTGGAAGACGCTGGGCTACCATCCACTCGTCCACGTGGTCCGCAACGTCGATCACGTGAATTACGCGAAAACAGGGGTCAATGCATCCTGCAATAACCCTGCCGAGAGGACCATGTCCCTCATGATTACCGAGAACTTCAGCATTGATTTATCTAAACCCAACAACGCCTGGTTCTTAGACGGCATGAAAGTCGGCTTGCATATGGACAGGGCATCACAAGACCTCAGTACCACGTCCAGGACAGGAGGCATCATATATCATTTCTTCGTAGGATCCATCCGCGGTTTCCACCATCTCTACTATACCTCGCGTTTGACTACACTTAGACCGTTCATAGCCGCGATCACTAACGGATTCGATAACAAGTCCTGTCCAGCTGCTGGTGTCCTGATCATGATGATGATGACCTTATTCAAGAACTCTCAAGAACTCCTTCCATACATGCACACGGGTTCGTGAAACGCGCGTGCGTTCTCCGTCGTAACGGACAAGTATAAGCCTGGCAACTGTAACGCAACTGTAGCAACTGCAACTGTGACTGTAACGTACGTGCAGTGCGCCTGCTCATGCCACTCGGCTATGTATATATCTAAAGAAATTTTTCTCAGTCAAGCTTAGTTGCGAGTAGCGCCCGTCCTGCGCATCTGTGTTCCGTCATTGTCCTATCGAATTGGCGCTATCCAGTATTGAAGAACATAAGCACTACTTATCAGCTTACTGCGTCTGCTGTCGGTAACACCTATGTTGCTGTTGGCATCGTTAAGCAACTGTAAACAGTGGTTATAAACACATGTGCGACTGTTCAAAATATGTGTGTGCGTATATCATTTGCATATTTCTCTAGCGTCATTCCGTAACGTTTCGCTGAATGTGAAAAAGTGCGACACCGTCACATTCCTGCGCATGTTTCGCATAACATCGATTCCCACGGTACGTGTGAACTGCCGAATTTGTTCCAGTATATCGAGCGTGCTGTATTGAATTCGCAACCTGGCGTTGCGTGCGTGTGTACGGATGTGTCTTCCACATTTGTGTTCGTGCCTATGGGGTAGTATAAATCATTTCAATATGTAATTATTCTGCTAAAGTAGGGTAGCGACGCGCTTACGTCTGCTCTCCTTCACGTGTCGTTGACACTTATTAAATATATTTAATTAACCATCTGCAACGGACACTCTTATTCTAAACGCGTGTGAGGTCCGCCTCTTGCTGTAATCCGTCGCTCGGTGCAAGGAAAAATGAAGAAATGCTTACTTTTTCTGGCACCTAGTAAGACACTTTGCTAAGAGATGCAATTATTTCCCGGAAAGGTTATTCATGCATCATCGCCGTCGCCTTTTATACAAATATCAAGACGTAGTTAGCGGGAAGCCGCATGATTAAGTTGAGAAACTGTGGCGGTAGAACAAGATAAGGATGAAGAATAGTGTTTCTAACTCAGCGGCTCCATTTGCAATCTCCGTGTGCCATTAGCGTTTACCGAACCTTAGAGAGGCCTATTAAGGAGAGCTGCACGCAGCGGTCCGATAGTAGAGTGCGTAGTACTGTAAAGCATTCGCACTTTGTTCTAAACACATTCTTAGTGGCCGAGCACTCTTAAGTGTAAGGACAGTTGCATACAGACATCGTGTAGTACCTAATAGGATGCTGTAAAAGTTTGACCAAGAGGGGCAAAGCGGCTCACTTCAGTGAGTGGCTCCGAAAGGCTCTGCTCACTTAAGTGAACCGGCTCAGTTTAACGGCTCACCGGGTCACGGCTCACTTGATACTAGAAGGGCCAGGAGGCATAGGGAGGACACTGACCTCTCCCTTTCTCCTCCTCCTGGAATTTAGAATACTTTTTCTATGCATGCAGTTTGATAGAAACGGTGCCTGCGCTGATCGCTGCTGAATGCCTCCCCTTCCCCCATGCACCCCTCTGCGAATAGGTCTGCAGACGCACTTGAGCGCCACGTGCTTCCGCGAGCCTCGACAAGCCAATCTGTTACACAACCCGTCTCGCGTTTCGGGGTCTGAAGCCCGGACACGTTCATGGCCGATTCTGCGGGGACCAGCAGATTGACACGCCATCTGGAAGCAGTGATACAAAACACAAGACAGCGTGACGCGCTCTGCGTACTCTTTCCTCGCAAGTTGCACAACACCGCCCAATGCTCCGTTGTTACATGCATTTTATTAGATGCGAAGTATATCTTAAGGCGGAGCTCAATCCGGTGGTGGTGTGCGGCGTGACCACCCTTACTGCGCATGCGCATACCCTCTCCGCACACCTCCTCTCCACTTACCCCTCACCATTCACCCTCTCATCTACACTCTCCCCTTCCCCTCTCCACTTTCCCTCTCCCCTCCCTCTTCCCATACCCCTCTCCACTTCCTCTCCCCCCCTTCCCACTCTTCCTCTGAAACGCGGGCTAAACATGCCGAAATTCTCTCCTGCGCAACGCCGCGATGAGCTCGAGCGCATGCGTTTCCCCTCCCGTTCTCTCTCCTCTCCTACGCTGCCCCCTCTCGTCCGCCTGTCGACCGCGTTCCCGCTCGCCCTGTGAGAATTAACGGCCAGGCTAGATGGAAGATACGACGCGCGTAGCGTCGCTTTTCGCGTTCCACGACGCGAGCTCGGTAGCATGCCCAACGAACGCCAACGGAACGCCATCGTGCAAGTGCTCCGGCTTCGCATTACTCATGGCCCCTTAGCGGGAGATGGTGTACTTTTATTAGTTTATTATTGGTCAACAGATGACAGGACATTAAGAAAAACCTACGGTTTCGACCAATGGCGTGTTTGGATTTTCGCAACTCGTATAATAGCAGAAAACTGCGGCTGAAGCCCGCAGACAATAGCACCAGATTTGCCTCTAGGCATAGGCGTGCGCAAGGGGGGGGGCTGGCGCAGGGGGCGGCGCCCCCTCCCCTATTCACCTATGAGGGGGGGGCGCAAGGTCAGCGCCCCACATTGACAAAATAGGGAGGGGGCGCTGCGACTCGGGGGGTCGTGGTTTCCATCCCGGGCTCCCGGCCGCGACGGTCGAATTTCGATGGAGGCGAATCGTAGAGCCCCGTTTACTGTGAGATGTCAGTGCGCGTTTAAAGAACACCAGACGGTCAAAATCTCCGGACCCTTCTACTAGGGCGTCCCTCATAATCATGCCGTGGTTTTGGGACGAAGCTCCAGCTTGTAATATTAGTGCGTCATTAGAAAGCTATGGTTCTCTCCACACTGTTACCCGGCCATTTAAGATTGCTTCGTCGTCAACTGTGGTCGATCAAAGGTTACTGCACTTTTCTTTCGAATTTATTCACTTGCTCACATACGCACGGCTAATTATAAATGAGCGGGCTGCAACGCCATGCAGAATGAAGCCAAGTACAATAAAAAACCGCGATACAAAATGAAATGAAATGCAATACAAAATGCCAAGTACTATACAATGAATACAATACAAAATGTAGTGAAATGCAAAACAAAACAAAGTACAATATTAAACACTTCAACAAAGTTCGAAAGATCCTTGAAGACTTATGGGCAGTGAAAGCACTACATTAAATGGATGTTATGGGTATATAAACAGCGTTTTGCTGACTATGAGAATTCAGACGGCCCCTCTTTTCGGTACAAATTTGGCCTGCATTAGAAAATATACCTTCACAAGGAGCACTTGTCGAGGGTATACTAACTTTTTAAAGCGATCGCATACAAGTTAGGGTATGAACTTCCTACTTTCCCACCACTCCAGTGGATCTTTACTGCTATTTAAGTACGCCTCCTTGAGATGCTTATCTATCTCAACTACGGCCTGAGCTGTAGGGTCTGCGTTTTCTTTGCAATCGGCTCAAATTGGCGTCAAACTCATCCCATACTGAGGAGGTCTGAACAGGCGTCTCCTCGCACTCATTGCTTGCTCCAGGCTCCGTACTCTCGATAGCCGGTTTCAACCTAAAAACAAGCGTTTTCTGTGCCCACCTAAACTTCGCGTCGTCCCCAAAGCCCTGCGATTAAAACCGTGGGTCCAAAATTATCGCCTGCGAAATGAACTCGTGTTCTCAGTTACTTAATGCCCGTGTCAGACCGGCTATCAGTTGGTTTGCAAGAATTTCAACGGTCTCAGGGGGTGTCTTGTAGTTTCAAGATAGTGTCTTAGTTTCCTCGTCATTATTCTGGACAGAACGGTCGCTTTAGACAAGGAATTTGCTTCAGCAGAAATTTTCTTTGTCACATCAATAAATTTGTTCATTCTAGGTAATATAGTTCATCTTTGCAGCCCAGTAACGCTAAAATTGAAACAGCTGGCTCTTTGTTGTTCAGTAGCCTTTCTAGCATGTCAGATGTGGAATTCCACCGAGTGGGAACGCCTTGCTTGAATTTAAGTTGAGGTTCATGAAGGGACGCTTGTATCTCACGAAGGTCTGGGAGTGCCAAACTGCTTTGCTTGAAATACTGGACAATTGAGTTATCTTTATCCAGCATTGCCCAATGGATGCCGAAATGGCATCCGTAACTACCAAACTCATGTTATGCGCAAATAGCCCAAGTGTCTCCTGGCTGCGGCATACACCCAGTCTACACCTACAAGGGCCGTTCAACCCCAAGACCAGGCCACACCGGGCAGCTCACCGGCCTCGGACACTTCCAAACCGACCTGGGTCGACAAGGTCGCATGTAATGGTGAGACTCGCGCGCCCGTGCGCTCAGGATCATTGCCACAGCCCGTAGAAGAAAATTCAAACTCTCGAACGCGAGAATGCTTTTCTCCGCAAAGAGCGTTCTGACATGAAGGTGCTCCTTCAAACGCCCCAGCCTCGAGAGCAACGCGAGTAACCTCCCGCTCCCTCAAACCCAGCGCGCGGCGCGAAAAAGCGCGAATGCACCGCACTAGAGGCCGAAGAACCTCTAACGATGTCGAGCATAATAGCACATATGACGGTGCTGCTAGAACAGTTCCGTGCAGACATATTGTCCGAAATCAACCCACTGAAACCTCAAATGACTGAAATAACAGCACGAGTGCAAATCTTCGAAGGCTACTGGTATCAAGAGATGCAGGGCCGGCGAATACGTCATCATTAAACATGGCGACTTCAAAAATCTCACCATTTGGCAATGGAATCGCCTTAGCTTTTCAAAAGGGAAGGACGCCTTACAACAATTACTGCGTTCAAATGCTGAGAACCCTTCTGTCCTCCTCCTTCAGGGGACGATTACCGATAGCCCCTTATTTCGAGGATAGCGTGTAGAGTCAGTCTTTGAGAAGGGTAAACAGGGAATTGCTACTTGTATTGCAAAATCCTTCGTACACCAAGCATGAAGTTCGTCCTGACCTCAAGGTCGAACACATCTTGGTAGAACTCCTTCTCAACGCACACCTCAAACAGTCGGTCTTTTTCTTAACCCATACAGGTCACCTGCCGACTGCAGAGAATTTTCCATAGCCCCTTTAGAAAGCATGCAAGGTAGTGTGGTTTTCAGGAAAGTGTATTTTCGCACAGAAATGTTAAGCAGTGAAATAGACTTCGAATCTGCCCGAAAAAAAGTGATATCAGATGGAATATGCAATTTGCCGAATATTAAACGTATTTTTTGTACTGATGCGATTCAAGTAACAATCCTCATGCTATGAAATTTGATAGAAGACTTCACTCCTAATTAATGAAGGAAGCGCAATGAAATCATTTTTTGTTTTACGGAAGAAAATAATTTTTGATTTTGGCCGTCCGAACGCACCCTGCATTCCTTTCTGTTGCCATTTCGCCGCAAAGCACGTGGTCGCTCTTGCAGCCGACACTCGTCATGGGCTGTGGCAAGATGCGAGATGTATGTCAGCGGCTCTTGAGCTCCTGAGAGTCTTGTAGCCTTGGTGACAAGGCTACAAGACGAATAATGAATTCGCTATACAATGTGAGCTTGCTTGGCGGGCCCATTGGTATGGACGCCGGACATCAGATTACGCTGTATCGCATGTTTAGCATTGTTGCCATGCTCCATTTGAACTATCATTGACGCATCTCCCAGTTCGGCCCACATACACTTTTCCGCATATTAAAGGAATTTCACACAGCACCCCTTCTGCGCATTCGACAAAGTGCGGCCTGTGGATTGTGCCGCAGCCCTGCCGCATCCTTCCCTCCGTGTTGACTATTCTGCGGAGCTTGGACAGCCTGCGCGGTGCACTGAATGTGGCTCACGTGATACCGCTAGGCAACCTTTCTCAGGTTGTGCGAAAGCTTGGGCACATAGAGAGATAATAAAATGAGTGAATGCCATGAAGGTGAACCAGAATAAGGTACCACAGCTACCTTCTGCCTGCCCAGTGCACTGGATTCATGCGTTTGCGAGTGACAGCGCATCTTTTTGAGAATGCTCTCTGCGAAAGAAATGGGAGCTGGGGATATCCAACGTTGAGCAGTCTTTCAGCTTGAAGCTCTAACGCTTCTGAAAACTCTCCTTGTGTGTGTTTTTAGGGGCGAAGCTCCTTAGGGTGTCGGTCGTTCGCTTCTCTGTAGTATATATGTATGTAGCCAGCTCTACTTTAATGAATTGCTCACTAGATGGCGTTCATTTATTTCTTAGAGCTCTAGTTTAATGAATTGCTCACTAGATGGCGTTTCATGTATTTCTTAGAGCTGCTGTTCAAAGATGACACATGGCGCTTGTATATGCGAATGGAGCATGTGATTGGATGCCTGCGATCGTAAAAGGCGCTCGCTCTTGGCGCGCTTCCTCTTTCGCTCGGAGTCGCCGGATGGAGGCAGACATGGCGCTCGCTCTTGGCGCGATTTCTCTTTCACTCGGGAGCGGACACTTTCCCTGCATTTCACCGATCACAAATTGGTGATAATGAGGGCACCACGTAAACCAACCGTACAATAGAAGTTTGAAGTTTAATATATACATGGTATTTCACACTTTTTATATGATGTACTGGGCAAATTTCACGGAAGAGTTTCACGGTTTACCAATGATATCCTCCGGAGCTTCGCCCCATCTCATCATTCACCCCAAGGATATGCTGTGATTTTTTTTTGTTTGCCGCTGTATTTTTGTCACAATTATGCACCAAAAAGCCCAACTCGCCACATTAAGGCAGCAAGGCACATGAATGCTCAGGTTGTGCATGGCTTGAGAAAAGGAGGCGTGGCTGCTCGCCAGTGGTTCTCGCAAACCTGTCTTTTTCGCTCAATCGTAATGCGCGGTAATCTGTGGTGCAATCAGTATTGTTAAGGAAAGCGAGAGCATTCCAAGCAAGCGAAAAACCAAACTTCGATTTTATTTTTTTAAATTTTAGCCTGCCCTGTGTCCTTACCATGCTTAAAAAAATTGGCCGCGTATCTCCGTGCTTCGCTGCAAATGTCGTGTAAAGACGATAGAAGAGGCGCTGTTTGAGATATGGACGCCATCTGGCAATACGTCGGGAAACATGAGTGCTGTGTTGCGTGCTGGTAGTCCCGGCGCAGCAGCAGGCGAAGACCGGCGGTGACCAACGCGACCGGCGGGGACGCCAGCCAGCCCGAAAACGCGGTTTGGCGCGAAGCGCTGAAGCAGAGAAACGTCCGCACTCAACGAGTACTCTCCACACACTCTTTTATTTACACGTCGCCTGGGTAAAACAGGAACGCCAGAGCGGCGCCCACAACCGACCGCCTGAAGGCCGCCCAACGCTGCTTTTTCATTTTTTAAATATTTTTTTTCACCTTCTTGGCGTTCTCAAAACTAAAGTTTTTCAACACCAACCCATGGCATTCGTACAGTGCAACAGAACCGAAACCGAAACACAACAATGGCTCGTGCGAAGGGCACGGAGGAAGGCAAATTTCAGCGCAGTCGCATTTTCAGCTTTGTTGAAACAGCGCTCACTAGACGACGACGAAGTAAAGAAGGCACAGGACAAGCGCTGCCTGTCCTGTGCCTTCTTTTACTTCGTCGTCGTCTAGTGAGCGCTGTTTCAACAAAGATGAACGCATACCAACTCGCTCAAGCTTCCATTCTTATGCATTTTCAGCGCAGCTTAAGAAACTAGGGTCCTTAAAATTACGTATGTATGCATTTTCTATTAAAGGAACACGCCTCCTACTTACCTAGTGATGTTGCACCTCAGATATGCATGATATTTACTTTTTGATTGACAACGTTCACAAGTATGAACAGCCGTACCAGTTCAAGACGGCTGGCCCTTGGGCAAATGGTTCAACTTTGGCCGAGTGGCTGAATCGAGGGACGTGCCGACAAACAGAAAGACAGACAGAAGACAGACAGACCAAATTTCTGCGTGTAAGTTCCCCAAGAAAGAAATCGTCTTTAAAAGTCGGAAATCTGCACTGAAATAACATATTCAAAAGCGCTTTACAGCAAACATTGACGGACATTATTACGTTGTTGCCATCTCAAGACGCATTTTTAGCAAAGATGAATTTAAAGAAGCTTGTTCACGGATAATGACGTAATAGCGTTGTCCCAGAATTTTTGTAGGTCAGACGTTAGCGATATACTTGCGTAAAACTCTCACGGTTCCTGAGAGCAATGACTGCGTGTGCGTTTGTTGAGAGTATCCCATGTCGGATTCGGCTCCTATGGCGGTACAGAGACCCCTGTCGCAATTTGCTGTAGCTGCATATTAATTTACATCGGCAACCATTTACAGCCCGCACTTCTCGAAATCATTTGAAAGGCTAGCGTCTGTACGAGCCTTGCTGTTATGGTTTTTAGTAGAGCTCATATAAAATTACATAGTCAACCATTTACGTTCTACCATAGTAGAGTACGCATACTTATCTGAATCGTTTGAAAGGATAACTTCTAAATGATAATTGTGTGCAGGTACAGCTCCATACGCCTCTTATATGATAGGGCTCTAAACCATTGAATTAGCGGGCTTCTGCTGCACTTGCAAGCCACCAGTTGCTGATGCGCAGTCGAACGCTGCGCATGCCTCGTATCTTTCCGTCTTCCTTCTCCCCCACCCGTTTCCTTTAAGTTAGCGTGCTTCGAATAAACGCACGTCTTTTGCTGGTCGACGCCTGTCCGTTCACTGCGGAGCGGCCTAGCCGCCCGCGTTTGCAACAGTGGCGACGAGAACTTCTCTCACGGATGACCAAGACGACAAAAAGGACCCACGGAGCACCATGAGTCAAGCGCTACCGGAGTTCAACGAAGACAGAGATAAGTGGTCGTCCTACCTTATCAAAGCTGAAGCTTATTACGAAGCGAATGAAATTACTAATGATTCTAAGAAGAGAGCACTGCTGGTAGCCGCACTAGGATCGAAAACAGTCGATATTCTGTGGAAGACTTGCGCCAGAGAAGCCGAGCAAGGCAACGTATGAGCAAGTGGTGAACGTGCTGAATGACTATTATGATCCCACTCCGCATGAAATTGCAGAAAGCTTCAGGTTCTTTAACCGATGTCAGCAGGAAGGCGAGTCAGTTCATGCATTCATAGTAGAAATTCGGAAGCTGGCCCAAAACTGCAATTTTGGCACAATGAGGGAAAGGATGTTAAGGGACCGGATAGTGTGCGGAGTGAAATCAAAGAATCTGCAAATGCAGTTGTTGTCGAAAAAAGAATTGACTCTGAAGGAGGCGGAGTTACTGGCGCTGGCAGCAGAAAGCGCAGAACAAGATGCGGAAATTATGGGCACGACGTCAGCAGAGCAAGGAAAGATTCTAAGGTTAAAGCAACAGCAGAAGTCGGCAACTCGGAAGTTTGAACGTCACAACAATGAAAAACAGTGCAAATGCTGTGGTAGATCAAGTCACCGCGATACGGCATGCCCGGTTCGCAAGCGCAGGTGCTTCAAATGCGGCCTACAAGGGCATTTGGCACGGATGTGCGAACAGCACAAACCAACGAACCGAACGATGGCCGCGATAGCCCGGGCACAAGTGGTGAAAGCGATAGTGATGCGTCGCAAATTTGGTCCGTAACCACTGCTAGCACGCTGGTACCACCCATTCAAGAAGTTTTCAAGTGGAATGGCGTGGAAATAAAAATGGACATAGACACTGGCTCTCCAGTCTGTGTGGTACCGAAGAACGTCTACGAAGCCCACCGTCAGCAGTGGCCACAGCTACAGCCATCAAAGATCAAGCTGTCTTGTTATCTTGGGAAGCTTCCAATTCTCGGAGTGCTGCCTCTGCAAGTTTCCTACAAGGCGGCAACCGTTCCGTGCAGTTTAGTGGTGTTAGGCTGCCATGGTCCTAATCTCTGTGGTCGTGACTTGTTACAGAAGCTGAATGCCGAAGGACACTCCCTCTGTCATGTTGCTGCACTCACCCTTCCGAAGAGCACGGACACTACCATCAAAGAAGAGTTCGCAGACCTCTTCACAGAAGGCCTTGGGCTCGTCAAGGGACCACCAGCGCGTCTTCTTCTCCGGGATGGAACATCGCCTAAATTTTGCAAGGCAAGGAAAGTTCCATTTGCATTGCGCGAAAAAGTTTCGAACGAGTTAGACAGGTTGGTGGCCGAAGGAATCTTATCACCCGTATCGCACTCTGAATGGGCCACGCCGATAGTCCCGGTGCTAAAAAAGAATGGGGCAGTAAGAATTTGTGGCGATTTTAAAGTCACGTTAAACCCCGCGTGTGATGTAGAACACTATCCGCTGCCCGTGATAGATGACATGTTTGCTAATTTGCGTGGTGGCGAGCAGTTCAGCATCTTAGACTTGAGAGATGCATACAACCAAATACCTTTGGACGAAGATCCCGTAAATTGGCAGTTATCAACACTCACAAAGGACTTTTTCGATACAACCGGCTGCCTTTTGGTATTTCTTCCGCTCCCGCAATTTTCCAGAAAACCATAGAAACCATCTTGCAAGGCCTAACGGGAGTGCAGGCATACCTACGACGTTCTCGTGTCCGAGAAGAATGGAGAGCACAGAAACTTAAGATCGGTGTTACAGCGCTTCCGCGAACATGGCATTAAGCTGCGTTTAGACAAGTGCAGTTTCCATGAGCCATCCGTAGCTTATCTTGGCCATCGTATCGATGTGAAGGGTTTACACCCAATCGAGAAAAACGTCGAGGCTATCAGATTAGCTCCGGAGCCGCGGAACGTCAGTGAACTTCGTTCATTCCTAGGCTTTAACGTTTTACAACAAGTTCATGCCTAACTTGTCTACGATGCTCACCATTGTACAAGCTTCTGGAAAAAGCCGCCAAATGGGTGTGGTGCGAAGGAACAAACTGCGTTCAAGAGTGCTAAAGACTCGCTTTGTTCAGCGCCTGTGCTTGCCCATTTCGATCCTGACCGGGAGCTTCTGTTAGAATGCGACGCGTCGCCGTACGGCATTGGTGCCGTTCTCTTCCATCGCATTGACGGTGAGCAGCGGCCTATCGGACCAGATCCCGAACGTTGACAGCTGCCGAAAAAAAACTACTCTCAAATTGAGCGAGAGGCACTCGCACTTGTATTTGGTGTCACAAGGTTTCGAGATTACCTGCTCGGACGAGAATTTGTTCTTGTTACTGATCACCAGCCGCTGCTCGGCTTACTAAGGCCAGATCGTCAAACACCCGCAATGGCCGCGGCAAGAATTCAAAGGTGGGCGCTCCTCCTAGGCGCTTACAAGTATCGCCTGCAATACAAGTCCGGTAAACAGCTCGTAAATGCTGATGCACTGAGTCGGTTGCCTCAACCTTTGCAGCACGAAGTCTGTGCCGAGGAGACTCGACTGAGTGCGTGCTCCTGCTACACCAGTGGGACGAACCGGCTATTCCAGTGAAGGAACTACAAGCCTCGACGGCAGCGGACGTCACGCTTGCTGCGTTTACAGGTATGTCGTCGATGGCTGGCCAAGAGGTGCAAGTAGCTACGAGCGAGACCTTTCAGAATACCACAAAAAGCGGCACGAGCTCTCGGTTCATCGGGGGCTGCTGTACCGAGGCCACCGGGTTGTAGTGCCCTCAGTTGTCCGAACGAGGCTTTTGAAATTGCTACATGCTGCCCATCAGGGGGTTTCTACCATGAAAGCAGTTGCGAGGTCAAAGTTCTGGTGGCCCAGGCTAGACGACGACATTCAGAGAGTTGCCTCGAGTTGTAGAAGCTGCGTTCAGGCGTTACCAATGCCACCTGCACAGAAGCCAGTAAGCTGGCCTGAAACGCTTGAGAGATGGTCTAGGCTACACGTCGACTTCGCAGGACCTGTTCAGGGCAAGATGCTGTTGATAGTCGTTGACTCTCACAGTAAATGGTTAGAGGCCATTCCTTTGGGGCAGGCAACATCCCGGAGCACTGTCGATGCGCTGCGCACCCCTGTTCAGCCGTTTCGGGCTACCACGCACAGTTGTCTCTGATAACGGTCCGCAATTCGTCGGCCAGGAATTTGTTGAATTTATGCACCGAAATGGCATCATTCACATTCGCACCCCTCCCTACCACCCCAGAGCAACGGTATGGCCGAGCGCGCGGTGCGCACTGTAAAAGACGGGTTGAAGAAGGCGGGTACGACAGACCTTCACAAATCGTTGGCGAGGCTGTTATGTCATTATCGGAACGCGCCGCAAGAATCTGGACTTTCCCCCTCTTAAATGCTTCTGGGTTACAAAGTGCGAACAAGGCTTGATATGTGTTTTCCTCCCAGGGACCGCCAGCATCTCGGACGACAGTGGTGGACTGCGAGCAATGGACGATCGCGCCAGGTGATGCCGTGTATGTTCGAATTACGGTGCCGGTGACAAGTGGACCCCGGCAAGGTCAAGTCAACGGAGGGCTCAAGAGTGGTGTCTGTAGAGACAGACAATGGTATCGTGCACCGTCACGCAGACCAAGTTCGCAAACGAATGCCAGACAGACCATCCGCTACAATGTCAAACAATGACTCCGAGGGAACTGGTGCACAGCCCAGTGACGGAACTACAACCCTTCAGTCAGCACCGCCGTACGTCGCAGCAGATGTTCAACCCCAGCTACGTCGTTCCACTCGTGAAAGAAAACCCGTGGAGCGTTATGGATTCTAAGAAAAGGGAAATGCTGCAACTTGCAAGCCACCAGTTGCTGATGCGCAGTCGAACGCTGCGCATGTCTCGTATCTTTCCGTCTTCCTTCTCCCCCACCCCGTTTCCTTTAAGTAGCGTGCTTCGAATAAACGCACGTCTTTTGCTGGTCGACGCCTGTCCGTTCACTGCGGAGCGGCCTAGCCGCCCGCGTTTGCAACAGCTTCCATTCTACTGTGATAGCTACACAAACACGCATAAAGCTCTTCCACGGTAAGGCACAATGTAGGGTACATCATTCAACTAGCTTACTCAAACCACACAATCTAACCCCAAATGACCAATTTGCGCTGAATCATTCCTACAAAAAAACCAGTCCCATACTTGAGTACATATTTTCACAAGCTACAGCCTATAGTGAGGGCTGCGGTATATCAAAATCAACCAATGAATCAATTCATCATATTAATAGAACCACCCAGCATTGCACAGGTCACGCAATTGGCCCACGATTGTCTTGGTTATTAGTGGCACGAGTAGGAAGGGGCACTCTTGTTTTGCAGCGCAAGCTGTGATGAGATCACTACGGCAGTCGATTTTCGCAGCCTCTGCCGGTGTCCGTAACCGCTATCACCGGAATGAGAAAAATATCCAAGATCGAGCAGGATTTGAACCCAGACCTTCTGCGTGGCAGTCGACTATTCTACAACATAGACAAAGCAGTGCTTTAAAGTCCTACGCAAAAAGACCACATACAGGCGTCATGTTCGGATAGGAATCGCGATAACAGATGTAATATAGCGGGTAGAAAATAACAACCAGGCTTCACGCAATATGAATTGCTTAACTCTTTTTCACAAACCACACAATCTAGCTATATTAATGAGAACTAACACACAGTAACGCCAAGGAAAGTGTAGGGGGTGTTATCTGTAGTAGTTAGAATGTAATGTGAAGAAGTAAGTGGACGAAAACATAAAGAAAAGGCCAGTAGGAGGAGCACCTAATCATGATGGGGTGCCAGTCTGGTCTGGCACCGAATCTGTGATGACGAACTCACACAAGCTGTTTTTGCAGGCTGCCTTTTTTGTGCGTTCTGCTCCGCAGTGCTGGTGTCACGCCCACCAGATTTTGAATTTCCTTTTAGTCCCTGGACAGTTTCCGCGCCACCGTCACCGACGTTGGATCAAGCCAACTACCGAGTCTGGCAACAAGACACAGCTACGCTCTGCACCACTGGCAGCGGATATAAATATCATCCAGACATCGGCGGCTTCGGAACTTCACCCCATCTGTGATGACGAACTCACACAAGCTGTTTTTGAAAGTCAGTTACCTATCTGGTGCTTCTTGTTTGAGGACCAGCAATTACTTTTTGCTAAAGGTGCTTGCCCTGTAGAACAGCCCGATGTACAGAAGCGAGTACACGCTATTGCTTCTCAGTTGTGCTGTGTGTTGTATCAATAACGCAGGATCAGAGGGCGGGAGAGAAACTTTATTGAGCTGCTCGTAGTTACAGAGCCTCGAGGAGACTGCCCCGATGGAGGCGGGGTCCTCAAAGAGGAGGAGGGCCGTTCCGTCGCTCTCTTGTTTACAATACATGGCGAGAGCGGCGTCCCGGGGAAACGTGACTCTACATGTCTTGAGTTCACGGCGGCTGCAATAGTACATAGTTCACAGCCGCGCACAGATGTAAACACCGAGAGGCCATGTGGTCTCTCACTATACACACTCACGTTGTTATACACGCACACTTTGCCGTTGCTTATATGTGTGTGGCTTTTTAGTTCCCAACATCTTCCTCCCCCCTAAGACTAAAGGTGTCGTAATTAAGACGTTCAGGAAAACGTCTCGTGCGCGTACTACGCCTGAGAACGTTCCCGTTTCCACTGTCTGTGTTGGGAGGTGATTCCGAGGGCTCCGCGTCTGAACGCGATGGCGTCAAGCCTGGAGCTGACGGCGCCGTGCCGATGGTCTGCGCTTCGTTTCCATTACGCGTCTGTGGGCAGCTTATATCACCAGTGAAATGGGATATCGCCTGGCGCGCTGCGGCTGCGCAAATGGTCTACGTGGCAGAATCTTACTTGCCCCGAAACAAACACTAGATATGCCATGGCGGACCTTCTGTTGACTATCTTTCCGGGAAACCACTTAACGGTTTCACCTCGAACGCTTCTTACGTAAACGAGATCGCCTTTTTCAAACTGTCTTGAGCGACCTCGGTGTTTGTCCGCGCTCTCCTTTATGTGCGTTGTTTTTTCGTTCATTTTTCGGCAAGGTCTGGTTTCAGCATTGACAGCCGCGTGCGCAGTTTCGTTCTTAAGAACAATTCAGCTGGCGTCTGCCCTGTGAATGTATGGGGAGTGGTTCTGTACCCAAACACGAAGTTATCCACTTGTTGTAGTGTTGTTGCTGGTTTTTCTTTTGGTCACTTACTCCCTTCAGCAGAAGCGACTTCTTCAGCGTTTGTACTGCTCTTTCTGCCGCCCCATTTGATTGTGGGTGGTAAGGAGGAGATAGCGTGTGTTTCACACCGTTGCTTTTAGAAAGTCCTCAAATTCTTGGGCTCTGAACTGAGGGCCATTGTCTGTAAGAATTTCGCGTGGCAATCCATATGCTGCAAACATAGATCTCACTACTTCGATTGTCTTTTGCGCTGTTGTGGAGTTCATGATTTTTACCTCTAGCCACTTCTAATGGGAGTCCACAGCAAGGAGAAATGATTTGTCATATTTCTCTGCAAAATCTAAGTGTACTCTCTCCCACGCATTCTCACACCATCTCCATGGTTGCAATGGAGTGGCCTGACCGAACGAAGCAACACTCTGGCAAATATCACACTTTCTAGTGATTTCCTCAATACTGCGATCAATAGCAGGCCACCAGACCATTGATCTAGCGATTGCCTTGATCTTAGTGATACCGATGTGCTGTTCGTGCAGCAATCCAAGAACGTCACTTTGAAGTGAACCGGGAATCACAACTCTGTTATTCCACACTAAACAACCCATGTGCACACTCATTTCTAACTTCTTTACAAAGTACGGCTTTAGCTCGTCAGAAACTTTGTTTGGCCAACCGCTCCATGTGAATTCACGTACAACGCGGAGTACTTCATCTCTGGCTGTCTCTAGCTCAACCTCTTTAACTGTGACAGCAAGGTCTCGTATCGGTGCAAAATAAAAAAGTGCTTTCAGACTCTTCAGTAGTTTCAGGTAGGGGGAGCCTCGACAACCATCAGCATTGCCAATCGTACGTCCTGCCTTATACGTGACCTGGTAACGGTAATTTGACAGTACGTGTAACCAACGGTGCACTCGCGCAGCAGCCACAGAGCTTGCTGGACGCTTAGGGTCAAAAAGAGCAGTCACTGGCTGGTGATCCGTGAAAATTTCGAACTTGCAACCATACAAGTACTTGTGAAATTTCTTGATTCCAAAATATTGGCAAGTCCCTCTTTCTTTTGGGTCATTGATAGTTTGGGTCATTGATAGAGACGCAAAGGCAACAGGTTTTTCATGACCATCAACCACATGAGACAGCACTGCCCCTAAGCCGTATGCAGACGCATCACATGTCAGACGCAAATCTTTTCTGACATCATAAATCTGCAATAGCTGGTTATTACAGCAATTCTTTGCATTCTCTGAAACACTTGTCACACTGACTTGACCATTTTCATGCACTTTCCTTGCGTAGCTAGCTGGTCTAATGGCTCAAGCAGAGTTGCCAATTTGGCATGTAAATATCGCATAGATTTACGAGGCCAAGAAATGCTTTGAGCTGTGTATCCTTTGGCTGGGGAGCAAGCATGACAGCTTCCACCTTGTCTGTGCTGGTGCAACCCATTCTTGTAATTACGTTTCCCAGATAGCGCACTTTACTTTTGAAGGACAGCATTTTCTGATTACCGTGGATTCCATCCTGTAGCTTCTTAAGCACTCTTTCGGTTCTTTCGTAGCGCTCTTATCTTTTCCTGAAATAAGTACATCATCTATGTAGCATGCAGTGCCAGGAATTCCTCGTAAATCTGTCCATTACTGCTTGGAACTCGCCGGATCGCTATAAATTTTTAGCTTTTTGGTTGTGACAGAACATAGAAAAGGGGGCGGCGTTCTTATAGCCACAGTAACAAATATCCGCTGTTCCTCTCACGTTTCCTACTTTCCTTGAATAGTTCATGTATAGGGTGCAAATTGGGCATTACCGATGTTTTTATGGTGCTTTTTATCGACCACCCGATATTGTAGTGGATTTTTTTGAATATCGCCGAACTTAGTGACTTCCATGTCGCTTTTCTAACGCTATGTTCTTCGTCTTGCCGACTTCAATTTTCCAACATTGATTGGGCCACTCTTTCTGTTAATTCTTGTGACAATGAGCCCGTGCATTTTTTGCGTCCTCTTGGATTTTTCTCTTTCGCAACTAATTCTTAGTCTTCCGTCGCACCACTACAGTGGCAAATATCCTTGATCTCGTCCTAACAACAACCCAGATGTTTTTACTAATATGCTGCATTTAATGTTTACTGATCATGACATTATTACCGGACGCCCTCACGCATCCGTTCAGCAAAAAGAAAACAACCATAAGAAAATTCGCTGTTATAGCCGCGCTAATTTTGAGATGATTAACACAAAACTGCAAATCTTCTCTGACGACTTCCTTGCTCATTATTCATCTCGCTCAATTGAACAAAATCGGCTGTCACTTAAAACCATTGACTAACCTTGTCGAGAAGTATGTGCCAACTATCGCCATCCATCAAAAAAATTCACTTTGGTTTACACATCTCCTTCGTCGTCTTAATATTAAGAGAAACGCCTGTACCGAGCAGTTGATACAGTTTCCCTTTGTATGGGAAAGTACCGTGTTTGCTATAAGGAGATCAGTCCCTGCTTAAACCAAGTCGGTAAATTTCTTCACTCATTCTGCCCATTAGGTTACCAATAATGTCATAGATTCTGACGAGTAATCAATGCAAGTTTTCATCCTGGCATAGTCCTAACGACTATTGACGGAGAACCATCACTGAAACTGAGTGTTCACGACTGCTGAACGATGCCTTTTCATTTGTCTTTATCAATGAAACATGACTTCTTCACCCACATACAGTCACTTTTTAACATTTTTATGTCATAAATTATCGTCATGAATCCGGCATTTATGCCTTGTAGATTACCTCAAAAGTACTACCAGATCTGATGACCTCGGTTTCAACAAGATGCTTAAAAATGCTTCTAATCCTTTTTTCAGTGTTATCAGCCACCTTGTTCTCAGCCATTGTCTGTGGGTATTGTTCTCACGACTGGCGAATAGCTAACGTAATCCCTATTTTCAAATCAGGCGACCGCTCCGTTCCACTCAACTATCGTCCTATCTCATTCACTAGTAACATATGTAAACTTCTCGAGCACGCATACATACTCAAGTAATAATTTACCTAGAAGATAATGTAAAATTTTTAAATATCAGCACGATTTTCGCAAGGGTACTCATGTGATAGACAACTCGCCGGATTTACTCACGCTTCTTTCAGCAGTTGACGCAGGCTTTCAAGTGGACGCCAGTGTTTCTCGATTACTCTGAGGCTTTCGATCGCGTTTCCTCATCACCGGCTTCTAACCAAATTAATGTCACCTCGATATTCATCTTAATGGTATTGCTGGATTAAAGAGTTTTCGTTCCAATGACAACAATGCACCTGTGCTAATGGCTCTAACTCTTCTTTGTTCCCGTAGCCTGTGAGTCCCTCAAGGCAGCGTTTTGTCCCCTAAGTTCTTAATTTTTAATAATGATCTGCCGAAACGTGTTTCCTCTAAAATTCGAATATTCGGAGATGATTGTGTTATATATTAGAAAAAATTCTTATGATGCTGGCCACCTTGCCCTCCAAACTGACCTTGAGGAAGTGGCAACTTGGTGCTCCTCATGCTACTGTCCCTAAATGCGCTAGAACAATAATGTCATTCACTAAACCATTCCCTCGCCTTCCACAAACTCGTACTCAATAATACTACATTGAATTACATCAACCTTTAAGTACCTTGGTGTCCATCTTCAGTCTGATTTACCTTGTGATTACCATATTAACACTGTATTAGCATCAGCTAACCGAGCATTCGGTCTTCTCAAGCGTAATCTCAAGCATGCCCCATGCAAAGAAACTATCGATCAGCCAAGGAACCACACAGACAGCCCTTCATCGTTCCAACTTCTTCTACTGCAGTGCTCGCCTGCACGCGTTTATTCCTTTTCTTTAACATACTCCCGCCCCCCAGTAGTGTCGCTCAATTCGAGCTTGTACAATTGCTGTACTGGCTTTCTTAAAAACTTTCCGTCTTGGGCTTTCCCCTGCAAGCTCGCATTATGCCATCTTGACCCGGGTAAACGTCTGTGACTCGCCCAAGGGGCCAAACACCTCAAGAAATGCCAGGCTCTTCGATGATTACCACATCATCTACTCGGAGACAGCTTCTGGGAAGTGCAGGGTACAGGTGAAGTGCCCGCAGTTCTAGCAAATACTTTTTTTTCCATCGCAGCCACAAGTGATCTATCAGCTTCTGTCTGTGTCTCAACTTCTTGCTGATGTCACTTCGAGTAGTCTGAGCACTTATAGCATCGTACTCATTGTTGGGCCGCTCTGGAGAAGCTAACAAGGAACGTCCAACAAGAAAATGCGCCGGACATATCGGAGAAGGCTCTTTGGCGTCCGTATACATGTAGGTCAATGGTCTTGAGTTAACAACTGCTTCAACCTCCAGTAGCATCGTCTCGGTTTGTTCGCTGGTGAGTTTGCTCTTTCCCATCACCTTGCGCAACGATGACTTCACTGTTCGGACAAGCCTCTCCCACCAACCACTCCACCAAGGTGCACCCGGTACGATAAACTTCCATTAGATGCGATGGGTCAGTAGGAGACACCAACGGAGAGCTCTTCATGACATTCCAGATGTTCCTGAGGTCCCGTGATGCTCTCTTAAAGGCAAAGCGTTGTCGGAGTACAGTGCTGCTGGTACCCCTCTGCGAGCCAGAAACCGGCGGAACGCTAGTAAGAAAGCCCTTGTCGAGATCGCACTCGTCAGTTCAAGGTGTACTGCTCTCGTGTACTGTGAGAGCCAGGGCCGTAAAGTGAAGAAGTTTAAAGGGGAGGGGTGGAGAAGAGGCTTGAACAAGATGAACAAGATGACAGTTGACCTTCCCATTTGAAAGGAAACTTTTCATGTTTCATATAGAGGCCTTTTCTGAAGGGAATTAGGAGTCAGGATTGGAGAAACATCGATACCGTTCTACAGAATGACCGAAATCTCGAAACGAATTCTGAAATATCGAGTTTTTGTTAATAATATTAATATCTGAGGTCTAACGTCCCAAAACCACCATATGATTACGAGTGACTCTGTAGTGGAGAGCTCCGGAAATGTGGACCATCTGGTGTTCTTTAACGTGCACTGACATTGCACAGTACAGGAGCCTCTTGGAATTTGCCTCCATAGAAATACGACCGCCGCGGCCGGCATCGAACCGAGTTTTTGTTCCACGGCTATGTTTCAACACGTCATGACCACATGTGAACAGGAAAAGAATGCTTGAGAGCAGTCATGCCGATGTAGCTCATGTACATACTTGTTAAGAAAATAAAAACAAATTGGACGAAGACGGTCATATGTGCGGGCCGGGTCGCGTGCTTGAGACCCCTGCTGTACACGATGCGTAAAAAAAAGAGTCGCTGCCAGCGTGGTTGCTGCTGCACACCTGTCCGGTAATTCGCTATTGCGCCAACGGTCTTTTACGGACAAGGTAAATGCCCACAACGGTATTTGCGCCATCGTGCAAACGCCTCTTATTGAAGTTAAGGTGATTTGATGGAACCCCGTTAGCTGGTCAGCAAGCTGAGCAGCGACTCCCATCAATTGCAAAACTTCCAGGCAAGAAATGCTGTCAGCGAAATGCATAAAGACCTGTCCTGTTAAAAAACTAAAAAAAACCCTAATAAGTGTTTTCGGAAGGAAACTAATGTGCTTGGAGCAATAAGGGCAAAATTGTGAGATACTAACAGACATTTATTAATCTTCCTTGTCTTTTAAATTTCTCTTTCTTCTTTCCCCGAACTATTGAGGAATCGAATCTGATACCTCTTCATCATCTTGACTACCTGATTAGTTCATAATTACATTCCACTATTTCCTAAACAACATTTCAATTTTAGAGCAGTTTGTGTGCCTTCCTTCGTTTCAGATTTTCAATTCCGCCTTGCACGTATATTTCTTATGTTGCACCTGCCCCTCCTGCTTGGGTCATATGGTGTACAGTATGATGTAAATGAATCAATGAAACAAAATTGGTCACAATTAGGACGTTTTCAAGCCGACATCTTGGTGCATAGGCGTTTCCTGCTACATTATATGGACTTATAAGAACAAATTTGCGAATGTATCGAAGTGTCTTAAGATACAATTGGCAAGTATCCTATCGGATACAATATTGTGGCAGTATCTTGTGTCTGTATCTCAAATATTTCCTGTCTGCGTACCTTGTATCGTATCGCGATACAATTTCAAAGCATCTTTGCCCAGCCTGCCCACACCTTCTTCACCCGCTGGGCGATCATGAAACAAACTAGCCTCGCAGTTGATACAAGACATGAAAATGAAGCGATCACTTGCTTCCCACAACGACTATCATTTTGTTCTTGGCTGTCTGGAGGTAAAAATGGGCACCCAACAGCTCTTGGAATGCAAAATCAGTGCTCCTCTCCGCCATTATCGTACAAAAACCTGTACGTCCCAAACTATCATAACCTTGCACTGTAAACAGTGGCGGGACAAGCCCGAATGAGTAATGATATGGGGCTTACTTGGGCGCCCCCCTCAGAAAGTTAAGGTGGCCGACCCCCCCTGCCCCCATCGTGCTCACGTCTATGTATGCGAGCAAACACAGTGTATGTACAGATCACTCAGCGAATGCATTGAGGCACGGAAATAAAAAGGCAGCGTTGAAGCCTGTTAAACTATTTATCTAGAGATTTGAACTGTTTATGTAGAGGCTGTAGTTGGTCAAAATTTCTTGCGCGGTCCATCTCAGAGAAAGAAACTCTCGAGGCGACCCTAATGATTGACTTAGGTGTCGTGTAGTGGCACTCGTACGTCGGTGTTCAGGGGCCCTGGTGTAATCCTTGAGTTAACTAAGCCTCGCGCGCGCTGCCGAAGCGGATCTCAAACGCCACATTGAAAGAAGCGAGTGGTAGAGATATCCAGCGCCAGGTCCAGCAGCGATCCCTGCTGCTGACAATCTTTCAGTGAACGCAATAGATTTATTTCATTAGTTACTCTTACAGTTCATTGCTCTTTATTTGAACGGGAACATGCAACACTTTTCCAGCGTTGTCATAAAAAAGCAGCCGATCGATAGCCAAGGCTTCTGAGAAAACGCGAGCCAGACATTAAGCGCAGCACGCGGCCTGGAATTTACAATTAATTTTCAAAGTGCGCTAGAAATAATTGTTTTCTACAAATAAGGTCACATAGCCAAATGACCAGGCAATACACCCAAATTCATGGCCATTGGCTGATTTGAGCACCATGCGCTGCATAGTTAACAGTTAACGAGGCGGCCGCGGGCAAGGCCAGTGGAACCCTGAGACGTGGGACCCCAGGCATGGATCTAACATCCCCCTTTCCATTGAATAAAGTTCCACACGCTCTCTCTCTCACTCTCACATGGCCTCTGTCGGAGCTTGCGTCTGATTTCTCGTACCGTCTGTCACGAAAAACGTCCATCATTAGCAAGTCGTCTGTCTTATTTGTAAGGCAGTTGGTAACCTTTTAGGCATCGTCGTTAGGCTAAAGGGACTTTAAGATCTAATAGGTAAATTCCTATTTTAGTTCAGTGCTTCTTTCGCTGATGTCTTCTCATGACTTTCGAAAATGGTGTCGGTATGAGCCTTAGTCTCCTCGTTTACAAACAAAAGATAGGGAATCTTGTGCTGCTCTTGTCAGTAAACGAATGACCTCACTTGAGAACCTTCTCAGAGTTGGCTGCGTTCGCAGTAGAAGTGGTGGGATCCTAGGTTCTCCGCCGGCAAGGCAGTTTACTTAAGCGGCCACAAGTTCGAAGGCTGCTGCACAATTCAGTGACAGCTTACCACTCTGAAGTAGTGCAGCTCGTAATACTTTGAATCAGTTTCCTTATTTGTGGTCACGGCGACCGCATTTCTAATACGGCGAAGCGCTATGAACACATGTGTGCTTCAATTTTGCATAGACGTTACAGAAGCCTACTTGGTCGAAACTAACACGTAGTCTACTACGATGATGAGCCTTATATTTATGCCGTGGTTTAGATTCCTCTTAAATCCTTCCAATGAAAGACTCCACTGTTTGGATGGCTTGCGCTCTCCCCTGGAATAGAGAATTGTACGTTGAATTGTCAATCATTTGAGAGGCCAAGCACCTTATGGTCTCGGCTCGTCGGCGTTTGATGTCGTTGACACTGTAAATCAAGTTGTCAAACTAAGGTAAAAACAAGTGCATAATTAGTCGAAACATGTTCACAATAAATTAACAGGATTGAAACTAATTTAATATAGATGAATAATCAGGATTTCGCATTAACACAAATTTGTTAAATTCCGTCTAAAAATTGGTTTCGAATGTCAAGTGTTCTGCCGTAAAGCACACTTCGTAGCACATTACGGTGTCTAACAAGAAGACAATTTACGGCAAGTGTGCCTCTCATTTAAATTATTAAATCTGGTTCAACGCAAGAGATGGCGCCACCGCCTCAGCCCGGGCGCGATTGCTCCTCTCATCGCAACTTCACCGGCGCAAAATCACCGCGCGCCAAGAGGGGCGAGAGAGCGAATGGCGCGCGTTGGCTCCGGAAACGCTCTTTCTGTGATGGACGCTGAACTGTAAGCTCAGAAGGAGCGAGAACGCGTGCTTGCCCGCAAAAGACAACGCCGACTCAGGGCCGATGAAGCTGAAACCCGGCACACACTGCATGCTTCGCCCGTCCGCAGGTTTCACGTTACTGGAGCTGAAACATCGCTTCAAAGGTTTTTTTCTAAAATCTTACCGTGGTATTCAAGAACTAACCTAGCTTCATTTAATAACCTTATCTACCATTTGGTTTTCTTGCTTGTGACGGCTTTTCGTTTCTTGGGGCGACAGTTAGAAGTGTGTTGCTGTCCATATTTAGAATTTCCATTGCCTGTGCTTCCCATGCAGCTAATGACACATTTTGCTTGAATTCGTGGGTGGTTTTCTATCCACTGTAATGGCATTGCAGTCGAAGAAACCCGGGGATATAGTCGTGTGGAGCGTCGTTGTAAAACTGCTACATTGTCTTCGCTCATTCTAAATCCGGCGATGTTTGTGTAGTCACAGTGTCAGTGCCACGCGCTCCTGAACACCATTACTCCACATGTGTTACACCAGAATTCATGGCATTAGGTGTCTCTAGGTGTTGAAAGTTTTAGCATAAACAATACGCAAGGCATACTTCTCTGTAATCTCGTAAACTTTGTCTAAGAAACAAAAGCGTTCGACTAGCTTCTGGAGTATTGTCAACGACACGTCTTGTGCCAGCTCGCATCATCGCCCCATTTAGTGTTGGCACTTTTCGCGAACATTCAATTTATTCAAGCAAAATGCTAGTGGCACGGCGTTGTGAAATGCGTTACTTCTGTAATTCAACTAAACATTTTTTTTTCTAGCAAAGTTATAGAATCGTGCAGCAAAGCCAACCTGAAAACGAAAGCGCAGTAAATGTGTTTGAAGTGGAATCTTTCACATAGTAGGACCGCAAGGCAGTGCAGTACGTCTCATATTCGGATTTTTTTACGAGAGACGCATGCCTCCTCCCTTTTGTGAATGTATACTGCAGTGTGTTTTTATCTGCGTTCATTCAGCTCTGGCTTCAAATTGAAAACTGGTGCCCTTTCTTTTATCGCAACCAATATTCCTTGTGATTTCTTTTTTGCTCTCATCAGTAAATATTCACGGCCATCTTTATTTTAACTTTTCATGTGCAATTCACCCTATCTGCTTTTCTTTACATTTTATCAAAATTCCTCCAACCTCTCAATGACGCAGTACTTGATTGTGAATTACCCTAATAATTTCCATCATTCAGCAACTATGCTTTTTAAAATATATATTCATAGCCACCTATTTATTTTCGTCCACAATATCAACATCCTTCTTCCAGCCCGCGATTGCAGAACGAAATAGATTACCCGAATGCATAACTAGTAGTAACGAGGTAAATAAATTGCTAATTTTAATTTATGACATCATGCCTACCACCCAGTCAAATCTGGCGTTTGTCTTGTGTACTCATATAATATTGTGTATAGTTAGCAAATGTGGCGATCGTATGATGTATGTATGCGCTACCCACACTTAATATTGGCACATTTCTTATGTAGTCAGTAAATTCTTTTGTATGCTGCTGCGTAACATCATTAGGTACCGTATATTGTGCCTAATGTTTTCATCGCATGACGTACGCTCCATACAACGCCAACAAATATCATATATGATCTGTTGTGACGTACTGAGAATTTGGTTTGTGTATTTAAATAAACTGAATAAAATAAGAGAAAAAACAACGCTCGAGAAAAAGCCGCAAACAGTCCAAGTGTGGGTATTCCGCGCCGGCGACGTTACCCAAAGAACACTGTACCCAAAAACCCCGACTTCATGTGTGTGCGTTTCTTCGTTCTTCGTGACGAAGGGACGCCGGGCGTGCTCAACTGCGGATGCGTCAAATCGACGCAGTGCTCGGTTTTCGGGTCAACGTAACGTGACGAACCAACGAACGTGGCGTCGCCAACGTCTGCTGACGCTGGTTGACGCGAACGCTGCGCTGGACTCTAAAGGGCCGTTTATAAGGAGGCTGGCAAAGCAGAACAAAAAATCACGCATCATAGCAATCTAAGGACGCACGCGATCTGCATAAATGGGACTCATTCCGCCAACGCCACATGACACGAACACATTCTTTGATGGCAACATTAGCGGGGCACCTGCTTTGGTGCGCCTTACAGATAAGACAACGGACGAACACATTTCAGTGTGACGCAATCTCGCGCACTCAACGCCTGAACTGGGCGTGCACAATAGTACGCTCCACGGAGTAACAACGAAGCACACTGCGCAGACGGCGGCAGCCGTTTGGGACATTTCAAATTGCAGTACTGCTCTGCTTACATCTCCCGCCGCAAGGCTAAGAGCAGCTGCACAGCTAAATACGACGTGCACTTGCAGCCAACGTTTTCTAGAACCATTGGTTCAAAAAAACGTTGCTAACTGTGTATGGCTACGCGAGCCGTTGTCATCGAGCGGTATAGCAACAACATAATCACGTAATAGCACTTCAGTAACACAGGATAGAGTTCAGTAATCACATAAAGCAGCAAGAGAACTCCCTCTCACCTGATGGACGAACTGTAACAAAGCGCAGTGGTTCAATGGCAGCAGACCGTCGACGAGCAAAAAACGAGGAGCATCAGTTGGTCCAGTACACAAAGAAGAAACTATAGGCCTACGCAGCATGAAATTTGAATCTGTGCATTGAAGCGCGCCGAAAGCAAGGATCGCAACATGTACAAATACAAATATTACTTGAAACAAAATTATTTGCTACCGTTGGCTTGCTTCCTAAAATATAAGCAATTTATTACTTAGTGTAGTCTATTTTTCTAGTTGTTTTTCAAGCACTAAGAGACACGTCATCAATCGTCTGTAAAGCGCCGGATCTAAAAAAGATTGAAATTCTCTGTTTTTTTCAGGTAACATATTTCTGTTAAGCGCAAATAATAGAAATTTTCTGTGTGACCACAGACAATTTTTGTAAAGATATCTGTGCTTTTACACATATTTTTTACGGTGTACGCATGTCATGTAAGGCATGACTTACAACCACCTGTCACTAACGTTCGTCATAGAGATATGTCTTGTCATAACAATTTTGGTATATATACATTTCATTAAACGACTGCGGGCGCCCCGAGACCATGGCATGTAAATTATGTTTTACATGACATGCCTGTCATGAATTGCACGTGATTACCAGTAATTTATGTTCTTCATCCCTCTTGTCACGCCATACCAATTTGGGCATTTTGGGCTAGTTGTGAGCAGCTGGTCAGCCAGCGAAGCGGCCGCGAGCGCCCCATGAGCGTGCTATGTTCATCATGCAGTACATGGTATGCGTGTCATTATTTTCATGTTATCACCTGTAATGTAAATTGGTCATACAGTTACGTTATGATATGCAAGATTTGGTGTACATCACACTAATGAAACGGTCAGGAAAGCTAAAAGTCGTGGATAGATAGATAGATAGATAGATAGATAGATAGATAGATAGATAGATAGATAGATAGATAGATAGATAGATAGATAGATAGATAGATAGAGATAGATAGATAGATAGTACGTTCATTGTCGCAGATATTCGCTAAGAAATGCTTCGCATTAATAAATGCCGCCAGCCGAGTCCGTAAATGCCGCACAGTTCGCATTTCTTTATCGCGTCTGTACGCGTGCGTGCGCGTGTAGACAAGTGAACACTGTCGCTATTTCTTCTTAATCAGTTAGAGAACAACGGTATCCTCAATTCGGGGCTGCAAAAGCGCCGCAATGCGTAAAACATGCGTTGTTCCACGTGAAATAAACACCGCGCCGCCGCAACTTCGGCCGCGCTGGACCAAATATGGCAGCGGGCAGGACGATCGCGGTACTTTTCCCGTTCCAGTGACTTTAGTGACGGCAAGGTCGCAGCGACAACACGGTGGTTCGGCGGGAGGTGGAAACAGATGGATCGCGTAGGCCGTAAGGCGGAATGCTCGCGTGCCTTTCCAGTACGGTCGTGGCCGACCCTAGGAATTTCCTACATCTTCCAGGAATTTGGCGTCTTTATTCATTCTAGGGGTTTTTCAAAGACTCCGGAAATGTTACATTTCGCTGCCCAATGACAGGTGTTACTGAGCAGTCACGCTTGTTAAACTAGAAATGCTATAAATAACTCTTATTTTCGCTAATTAGTGTTTTTCATGCAAGAGAGTTTTGGCATTCTGCTGGGCCGAGTGAAGGCGAGATTATTATATGCTGAATACGGGGGGGGGAGGGGAATGAAACTTTCTCATCGTAAGTGTTAGCATGCACTCACGTGAGTGCTACTGCTGCTCTGTAAAACAAAGATAAATTTTATCTTGCAAGGCACATGAAAACCTGCGAACTTCACTCGCCGTGTGCCTTCACCGTGCAATGTATCCATGTCTAATAACTTTTGAACCAACAAACTTTCTGAGATAGAGAGCGAAAGTAGAACTGACAGTTGGCCGAGCTGGTACGGATTAATTATTACGAAAACGCTGTGAGAGAAAAAGACGAAAACACTGTTCGTGTGTTCTCAGCCTTTCCGTCGCGCCGTTTTCATAAGACCGATAAGAGTGACAAACATATTTGGCCAAACGTGAAACCTATCGAATGTACACAGGATGGCTATCAAATAGTAAAAAAAGGGGCTCCTGCGGATCAACTGCCATTCGTGCAACGCTGGATGCAAATGTGGAAAATTAGAAATTGACCCCACCTTGCAGGCTCCAAGCGCAAGCAATGCGCTACCGTCTTGCATGTGACCCGAAGGATCACATCTCCATGGCTTCAATGAGTGGGCAAAGCGAATTTGACAAATTTGTCTGTCTCTGTTGCAATGGCGCCATCTGCAAGCACTTATCTGCGATTACTCCAAATAAAAGTAGAAAAAACACCTTCAGTCGCTGTTCACTTGCTGCATTTTACATCCAATAACATTAAGAAGAATTGGCCGGAGAGTAAACTTTATACTTTCTTAAAGGTGAATCAGCCTGAATAACGACATTCGAAAGACAATCCAGGAAATTTGTTGCAATCTAGGGTATTTTCGAGGGTAAAACTAGGATTGAACGTTGACTTTGGTTGGCATCACTGATCGCTAGTAACACTACGTTTTCTTTATAATGGTGTATAGGTACGGCCGCATGCGTCTCTCCTCTCGTAAGGTGCTATAGGCCATTAAATATTCGTGCTGAATAGATTTGCTTCCATTCAACTGTGATAGCTTTACAGAAACGCGTAGAGGTCTTCGTGGTTAGGTACAAATAAACTTAATCATTAAACTCTTTCCTCAAACCACACATAATAGTCACTCGTGACTAACTGCGCTACATCACTCTTGCGTCAAAAGCAGATCCATAAATAGTACATATTCTACAGTCCACAATTAGGGCTGTACTATATCAAAAGAGATAAATAAACAAACAATATTATAATAGGATGGGAGTGCTTGCACCTAATTGCAGCCCCGCCTTAGGTCCACCCGCATTGCACTGTCCAAGAAATTGGCCCACTCACGGAGTTATTCTTAGTGGCACTAGCACAGAGTGACACTCGTGTCCTCTTCCAAGCGTTTCCGGTCGAGCACTTCCGGTGTTCCGAATATTTATAAAAAGTCTTCGGAACAAACAAAAACCGTTGGTTCCTTTCAGGTTAAGAGCTATATTGGATATATAATACCGGACAATACCTTTATATAAGATAAGAGGCAATTAACAGTACGCATAAAAATGGACATTAATTTATTTCGTTCATTGATAGATTATGAGCAGCTGGAATGCGAGCAGCGTTGCGGCACCTTGCGGAGCAGATGTCAACCACGGGCTTCTTTCTACATGGCCTCTGAGATTCGCATAGGCAGTGTGAAGAAACACAAAGTGAATTTATTGAGAGCAGCATTTGCGCTTGTTGGTGATCCATGACATCAAAGAAATTGCGCGACGAAAACCCGGACAGAAGAAGACAAGTACAAGCACAGCGCAAACTTTCAACTGAATTTATTGTGCCACTGGAGCTGGTTATATATGTCACGGTAAACATCACGCATGCGCGCGAATGGAAGCGACGCGAAAAAGACCGCGCATGCATATAAAATGAGTGAAATAAACAGTTACGCGTTAGAAGATCTTAAGAACACAAGCTCCTTATCGGTGAGGCCCAGTGATGGCAAGCAAGCGCACAATCACTGACTTTTATATTCGCCTCTGTCTCTGTCACTTCGCGAATTAGCTGCGTTCTGCCGCGCCACAATCTCGACAGTGGATCGCCAAAAAATCAGCGGTTCCATTTTGACATTGCTGTGGTGTTCATGTAGCCGGTCATTGAGGCATCGCCCGGTTTTCCCAATGTATTGCTTCCCACACGAAAGAGGGAGGCAGTACGCCACACGTTCGGCACACTCACAGAACTTGTTCCAGTGCCGCTTAGTGCACTTCTCTGGCGGGACGCATAGAGCTTACACACTGGGGCAGACGAACGCCGACGTGCGGTGGCCACTACGAGACACCTAAGTCAAGGATTAGGGTTCTCCCCAAATGTTCCTTGCTGCTAGAGTTCATAGCCGTCTGGAATGGCCCAACGAAACTCCAATCTCGCGATCATCGAAACGCCTGTTTGGCATTACGCCTCCTCAAAGTGAAAATTTTCCTGGTGTGTCATCCACCGTGTAAGCTCTATGCTTTATCTTAGAGAGTTAATTTATTGCGCCAGTAAAGAAACATCCTAGAAAGCCTTCAGAGAATGTTTTCTGCTGTGACATTTTTTTGTGTCGCCAGTACTATGCATAAACATGGATCAGGTGCAGTCACTTCCTGAAAGCGCGGATGTTTAGTAGAATGGGTAGTCTATTATACTTATTACAGTAATACTCTATGCCCAAAAATAGCACTACCAAGAAAACTTACTCTATGACACACATTTTGTTTTCCTTTAAACAATTCGCCTTACGCAACAGTGGGGCAGGTAGAAAGTTGGCTCTTTGAGCCTTCATATCAATGCTTACACAATTAAAATTCGGTTTTGGTCGGCTCGAACTAAGCGTGCCCAAAGCAATATTTCTATTAAATGAGAAGCGTTTCTTATTGAACCTTAGGTACTTTGAGCGTTTCTATCTATCTATCTTCTATCTATCTATCTATCATCTATATATCTATCTATCTATCTATCTATCTATCTATCTATCTATCTATCTATCTATCTATCTATCTATCTATCTATCTATCTATCTATCTATCTAGCCGCCTACGTCTGGGTGCTCTCGTGATCGCCTTCTTAACTTGGTGTAGACCAAATTGGCATGGGAACGTAAGAAGATTTCACCAATAGAACTGTCGGATCATGACATGAATGATGCGAAAATCCCGTCACGTACATCGTCAAAACCGTTCCTCCAGACACGTGTGGCACATACGCGTTTACCACAAGCCGCGGTGTAGGAGAATGCTCCGCAGGTGAGTTACAGTTTGTATGTACCCAGGAACGGCGAGAACAGGCATTGGTAAGTTACCTGCGAGAGCGTTAAGAAAAACGGACATCGGCAGCGCTGACCTGAAGAATACAAAGAATAAGAATTAGGATTCCAGCAAAATCGAATCCAAGTATTTTGCGTGGCAGTCAGGTATTCTAGCACAGAGCTATGCCATTTCTAGAAACTGCTTTGAGAAAAGTCCCCATGAAAAAGTTTCGTATAAACATGAAGGCACTTCATTGTGTCTTGCAGAATATTTTTCGCAACGTGTCCATGAGCAGCGAAGGATGCTTTCGAAAACTGCTCCAGACGAAAAGAATAAAGGGGCCAAGGTTAATCTTATCTATGATAAGCTAAACGTAAATGGTGTTATGTACGGCTGGGACAGTGACACGAAATGCCGCTTTAAGTTGAAAGGTGATAGACGGGTTTGAAAAATGCAAAATGATGATCGATTCTTGAAACTTGTTAGCATCGATTGTAGGAGCGTAGTCAATAAAAGCACAGAGCTTGAGGGCCTAATTATTGCTAACGATCATGATGTTGCGATATTGACTGAGACATGTCTCATTGACGAAATCTACGATAGGTAATTCGTTCCATCAGGACACCGAGTTTACAGGAAGGACTGTGGCAGTAGGGGTGGTGGAGTTTGTATAATCTACAAAGTGCACTTAACGTATCCTTGATGCCTGATTGTGATGAATGGAATAAAAGGTGTCGACGACGACGAAGGTGTGGGCGTCAACACGTGAATTTAGAGCCAGCTCTGTGCGTGAGGCCACCAATCAGCTGATGCCTGTGGAGGTCCATAGAGGTGGTGTGTCCGATTGGGCCACTTGCGGAGGATACGTGGCTAAGTGCTTGGTGGCAGGGACGAGCCGAAGCAGCGGCAGACGCATGACAGCGGGCCAACGCGTCGGACGCCGACGACCCAGTTCCAGCCAGGGAACGCGGCCGTCCGTGCTGCGGAAGCCCAACCACCCACTGAGGCGGCGTTGCCAGCAGAACATCTCGAAGCGTGGCCTGGCCTGCTGTTTCTGTTCCTTGCCGAGAGCATCGCGGATCTCGGCGAGGCGTCTCCACGGTGAGCACTTCAGCCCAGCATTAAGCGTGGCCTGGCAAATGGTCACTGGTGGCCGAGCATGGCGACTCGAGCGCAAGCTGCCCGCTGAGCAGGCTGACCATTCCTGCACGGGCATCGCGTCTCTGTGCGGTTGACTGCTCGTAGTCTGACCCACGCCGTCAAGCATCGTCGCCACAGCTACGCACACATGGAGACCACCCCGTACCCCTCAACTTTCGCCCCGCCTCCTGCCCCTGCACCGCAGCGTCCGCCGTGCCGACCATCGCACCGTGATGTCCTCTCGAACGTTGTTTCATGAACTCGCGTTGATTGTTTTTCCTAGTGTCGCTTAGACTGTCTCTGATCTCCTTTTCCTTAACGCTTTTTTATAGTTGTTCTTTGTTCTTTCATAACGTCGCGCGTGTTTTACCACGTCGCCCCCGCGTCCATTTCCTCTTCGCACGCACGCATAACAAGCGTGACGATCGGTGCAACAGACCCTTACACTGATCTTGCCAACAATGAGCGTTTATCTGCAAAGCCCATAGTGGCGGCCTTAGGTATATTGTGGTGCCATGTTACCCCCTAACTCTGATGCTTCTACCATAGCTGTTTAGGAATATTATGTGACCACATCAAACCTGATGATCGGATATCCTATTTGTTGATTTCACTTTGCCGGATGTTGAATGGGTACAATGTCCCCCAAACTTCTTAATGACAAGGTAGGAGATGCAATGCTTTGGTATTCTTTGCCTTTGACCTTACTGAAGTTGTTGAGGTGTCACAGGAATTAAGGCTAGCAGTAAGTCTCTACACGATCTTTTCGTCTAAGCTATAGCATTTTCGAAAATGCCACATTTCAATCATTCCAGGAATTTCCGATCATCAGGCCATCTTTCTTAGCCTCACAAATGTTCACATCGACAGAGCTAACGAAGCTCCGCATTTTCGAACTTTCCAGAGGCCATGACGTAGCTATATTAGATGTGCTTTCGTTTCATCTAGATAATTTATCTTGCAGTGATGGGAATATTCACCATCTCTCGGCTTCTTTACGAACTTGTACATGAATGCATTGAACAATTATGCCATTGATACACAAGAAAGCAAACATGTGAATGCTTGGGTAAATCGTTCTACTTACCTTTGCAGAGAAAATAAAGAGGTTAAAGAAAAACGTCGTTCTGTAGGCGACTGCGTGAGCCTAGATCCCATAATTTCAGATTTGTCTCACAAAGTTAAAGCACCAGTAGCAGCTGACAAAGACAAACATTTTCCACTTTCTTTACCCAGTTTCATTACTAGTTCGCCCGCAGAAGTTGTGGCAAGCAATTTCCCCATCATCAACTGTTGTGGACGTTTTTACCATTAATGGTGTCCAAATTACCGATGCCACAAAAATGCTAATGCATTCAATAGGCAGTATCAGTCCTGCTTTACTAATGATGATGGGAAATGGCCCCAATTTTGTGTCCACCTTACCGCCGATGCCTGATATTGCCGTAAGTGCACAGGGAATTTTCAACATGCTCTTGAAACTTCATATAAAAAATCTGGTGGTGCTGACGAAATGCCCAATGCGTTTCTCAAAAAGTACGCTGGATGGGGGGCCAAATATTTGTGCATTATTTTTATAAAATCGTGGAAAAAAGGTCAGGTGCCAATCGATTGGGGGACAGCCAAAGTGAAACGACATCACAAAAAGAAAAGGAAAGAAGAAATTAGTAACTATATGCCTACAGTGAAACCTTGGTGATACGATCACAGCTCATACGAATTTCGGGGTCATACAAATTTTTCGTTGGCCCCGGCTAAGGCACATTGGCCTCCAATGTAATGGAATACGGATGTTGCGAACCGATTTTCACCCAGCGACGTTTGATACGAACGTAAGCTGCCGCCCAGCTACAAAGAGGTGCTGTCCGCGCCGTCGCGGAAGATGCGCCAAGCACGTGCGAGCGCGGGAACGCAAGCGGCATGCGCCGCACCGCCAAATCGTCAGAATCACGGTGTAAAAAAAACCCTGTTCTACCGCTCAGAATAAACCTTCAGAGGCGCGTAACGGCCTCCGAGATTGTGTGCTCGAATGTTTGAGGCTCCTATGTGCCTCCGTGTGCCTTCGTGTTTAGATTACAGAGGACATTGGCGCCATGCCTTTTTTCTAACACGTCAGCGCGGGCTACTGTCATTGT